>NW_026706927.1:0-65000 GCF_024137745.1 Phymastichus coffea
GTGATAAACATGCGAGACTTACGCGTTGAAACGAACGAAATGACAGAAAGAAAGTGTATAATGGAAGCGATCGTCGTGGCTCGTTAAATCGCCGACAACCGACTACAGAAGAGAGTGAGAGTTGCAGGAAACTTCACGATTCAAACCAGGCGATTTTCTGGGCTCGTTTAGCCCGGCATCGACGCTCGGAAAATTTCTCTACGATCACGCCCGCGGCTAATTGGTCTCGGCGATTAGGATCGGCGCGGCGCGCGCCATAGAAATCCCATCCATTCTACCATCTGTCCCGGGCAAGGTGCGTTGCCGCAGACGGGCACTAATTGCAGCGGGCAACTCGGCGTCGTCGTTGGCCATGCCAGGCGAGATCGTTGGTCGAGGACGGCGCCGAATTTCGCGGTCGCAAGGGCGAAAGCTTAACAAATTGAGCGCGCGAGGATGCTCAAGGTGATGGCGATCCATTCTCTCTCTCTCTCTCTCTCTCTCTCTCTGGTCACTTGGAAATGTCGTCGAAATAATGAAATTTCGCACAGCGGCCTTCGCGTCGCTCCGTTATGACGTAAGTGTAACCAAAGTGGTGGCGCGTGGCGCTTATTCAGCGGTAATTGGATGTGACGGAAGATGGGCGAGGGGGGCTATTGTCATCGTCGAATCGATTTCCAAGAATGACCGTATTGTTTTTTGCGCTGGCGATTGTTTACCCATGTCGGCTTTTTTTATCATTCCTCGCGACGTACCCGGCCGCGATGCGCGTGTCATTTTTTTCTGCCTTCTTGTTTTCGTCGCAGCAGCGCGCAGCTTCCGCAAACCGACGAGATAGGTTTTTGCGTCACGTCTGGTGTATTAACGCGATTAGCCGTTGCACGCAGAGTCGTTTGCGCGATTATGTCCGTCTTGTCCAGTTTCAGATTGGGACTGTGGCTTGAGCTTGCAATTGGCGCAAAGCTGACCGGCCGTTTTTCCTTTGCTCGGGCGAAACTCTCTCCGATGGAGGCGCGCAATTTTTCGAAAAAGAGAGGCGATGGAGACTGCCGTGGCTGCGAGCGGCTATATACGATCAGCGCGGTTACAGACTCGGCCAGCTCGTGGACTACGCGACGCGAGCGACGCCGCGGACGTCGCGTTCTCGACTCTCGGCGATGTGTCGCCAATGACGCGAAGCCGTCCATCGCGATCGCCCGGACCCCGCGACGACGACGCTTCGAGCCGAAACCTGTAGGATGCGGCACGTGCGACTACAGCGAGATGTATATATACGAACGTAAATAGACAGGCACCTATGGCTGCCGCTGTCCTTTATGTAAGCGATGAAATTGAAATTGGCCAGGCCACCTTCAATTGTACGCGCGAGGTCCGTGAGTTTTCGGAGTGTGCGAACGTGGATTTTGGATGCCAAACGTTACGTGACGCCAACTTCCGCTGTGCGTTCGAATGGAAAAAGGAAGGTCGTGGAGAAATATTGTTTGCTGATAATTCTTTTTCTAGGTAGAAAAGTGAATGCGAGTTATCTCTGCGGCCTACTCGCAAAGAAAAAGAAAGAAAAGAAGAGATCGAAATCTGTTTGTACGTGTTCGAACAGCGATTATCTGCGATGTCTTTTTTTTATTGCGATTCTGTTACGTCACGAGAGCGAAGCGAGCATTTCAGAGATTCATTGTTAGTCGATGTAACACGTTGAACAATGGAATTAATGTCGACTGTTGGCGCGACGATAGATAAAAGAGCAACGAATGGCTGCTTGGTGAGTAGACTTTTGCTCGAATTCCATCAAATGAGCGCCAGCTCGAAGATAACAAGCGCTAAAAGCACCGTCGACGCGAGGATCAACGATCGACGCGGTCGTCGATATTTTCACGTGCCGATGGGCGGATATGCGCGAGATCGGTCGAGATCGCGCATATCTCGATCGTTGCCGCGCGCTTTATCGCCTCGCGATTCTCTATTCCGGTCGCTAGTTTGGAAAGTGCGCTGGCCACTTTTACCGAACGGTTCCACTTTCCGATGGGTTTCCTGAAAATAGAACTGCGACGATATGCGCTTATCGTATTTTCACTCGGCAGCCATTGCCGAGAAACAATGAAAATATTGACTTTCCAAATCGAACGTTGACTTCTAGGGATGCACGACTGGATTTATCGTTTGTTTCTCCGAGGCTGGCCTATGGCACGAAAATAGCCGAGCGATCGAGATAAAAAAAGATCCGCAGAAAATACGGCAAATTGTACTGGTCCGAGTACTCCTTTTCGTAATCTTATCCACGTAACGAAGCGGTGGTGATTTTATTGCTTTTATTAACGTTATAATTTCTCGGGGGAAATAAGTGTCTCTCGGCGGATACAACTTCAAGACATCGCGGTAACGTTCCGTCGAAAAGATTTTTTCTTTATCAGATGTAGTATTGTAGCGCATCTCTCGTCAGTGTCCAGTAGTGGCCTTTGAAGAGCAACGCGCTACCTAATCCCGATGAATCCGCCGCTCTCGATTCAGCGCCGACGGAACAAGAGATGCAAATGTCCTTCCTCCATCGGCATTGTGACGACAAGCTCTTTCAGCCTCACGCCTGTTGACAACTCGCCCACGGCGGAGTGCCTCCTTTTCTTTTCCTTTTACTATTGCTTTCTTCTTCGTTTGCTCGCAAATAAACCCGGTACGTTGCGGACTTTACGGAGAAAACCTGCACATTTATTTTCATGAATGGACGTTTCTTCTCGTGCGCGAGCTCGCAAAGTAAGCTGGACACGAGGAAAAGAAAAAAGCCAATCTTGATCTTTCAAATAAAACGAAACAAACACGCTCGGCGGAACGCACCATTCGGAGCAGTTGCTCGGTGACAGATGCCGCAAACACAAACCTTCTCGTTTTTCCTCTATATTCCGTCAGGTTTTTCTTCCACTCCGTACAAGGAGAAATCGCCCTCGCGGCACGAGTTTTCAGAATTTTCCGTTGTTTTTGCGCAATTTTGCTGAGAGCTCACTTTTATTCTACGGCGTCTTCTTATTTTTTCTCTTTCAATCAACCCACGAACGTATGCAATTTTTTATAGAAATTGTATAAAACTTCGTTCATGGAGACATTTGATACAAATCTAAAAATACATAATATGCACGGTGCAGCATTGAATAATATAACTGTTACTCGAATAACAGCAGATCTAACATTATTTTTCATGGTATTACGTGCTTTATAACATTTTTGTAAGAATAAAACGATGCCTTGCGCCATTCTATACGCCAAAACTTTCATAAGCACATTTCTTGCAAAAAAAGTAGACAAGCTCAACAATTGTACATGGATATGCATAGTGGAAATATTACAAAAAAGATGCTTTTTTTAACCCAATATTCGTCAAGTTCAGTGTAAACATTTATAAGCTGTTATTACAAAAATTAGAAAATTCTGATTATTATCGCATATCGTTAAGAGAGACTCTTGAATAAATATGTTTATCTTACTAGTAATTGAAAATCACGATGAAGGAAGATTTGTTTAATATTCCTTTGACGACTATCCATTTGATTCCCAATCAGGATTTTACATTAAAATGTCATTTTACATTTGCTGATGAATTACGTAGAATTTTTTATGCTTCCGAGTTTTCTTTCTTGCTTGTCATATTTCTGGAATGTCCATAACATGTCATCGGTGTATTCTGTTTACAGTTTAAGGTTCTGTTTAATAACTTATAGGTGTTCTTTCCAAAAATAAAGAAAAATAGTGAAATCGATGCACGTAAAACATTTAATGTGTCGTTTCAAACAATCACGTTGACATACTTCAAATATAATCATCATTACGTGCAAATAATACATAAATTACAAAATGATACGTTCGTGGTTTGTTTCATAAAAGCGTCTTTTCCGTGATTTGTTTGCACTTGAAAAGTAATTTATGCTGACAAAAGCTTCTTGCATTATCTAGCTTAACATGTCATTCGTGGTGCATTTTAAGTCGTAACTCTCTTGATTATTAGATGTAATCAATTGTCTCACTTGAAAATTAAATATGTTCAATTAGATAAACTAATTATTATACCGTAGAGTGAAGTAAGGCAGTTTAATTTAGAAAAATACTTGCCACTAGTCGTATACTCGCTGAAGCAACTTTTTTCAAGAGACGCAAGTGCATCCTTCAATAAGTTTGTTAACTCTTTTATCGCATAGAACTAAGGAAGCATTTTTAGCCAGAGACGTAAATGTATCCCATCCGACGATTCCTATAAGATCCAAATGAGCGATGCTTCGGGATCGTTCGTAGAAACTTTTTCTTTCGAATCTGTTTATAACGTATACAAGTTTTATGTATAGCAGTGGCCACGTGGTCTCTTCGTCATTTCTCAGTGTCTTTGTACGTAGAATTCAGTATTCGAAAGGCGTTGCGTTCTTTGTGTAAAAATCCAACGTAACAAAAAAGGACAAAAATAAAAATGAATTTATAAAACTGCGATTTCGTTCGAAAATTCTCTCCGTAAATTTATCGTTAGAATCGAGTCGTTCGTTCAATTAGCGAAAATTGATTGTGAATGAAGAAAGAAAATGTACTACAGCCCTCGCGACATTGACAAGAAGGATAATTTTAAGACACACGTCTCCAGTGCGAATCACCAAACACTCAGGAAAATCCACCGAGAGAGAGAGAGAGAGAGAGAGAGAGAGAGAGAGAGAGAGAGAGAGAGAGAGAGAGGAGAGAGAGAGAGAGAGAGAGAGAGAGAGAGAGAGAGAGAGAGAGAGAGAGAGAGAGAGAGAGAGAGAGAGAGGCGTGTGGCAAACAAACTTCGAAACGAATGTACGCGGATGAGTTGGCAATACGCGCAGCTACACGCAGTGCGCAGTTGCAAGAAATAACTTTTTTTCTTTCTCTCGCAGCCCTCGCAAGCAATCATTGCCTGACTTATTGAGGAGGTTGGCACGCGTGACGCCGCGAAAGCGCTACTTCGTGGAAGCTTATGGCTACAGTGTACATAGAAAAAAATTGCGATCGCGTGCGCGATGCACTCCCTTCGAAGGCCTTAGGCAGCGCACAAAGAAACGCTATGTCGCGGAAGTGTATACGCTTCGGCTCGTTAAAATTATAGATAACCCTCCCCGCATAGTGGGTGACAATTTTTGCTAGGCACGCATCGATTTCCACCTAAGCTCCGGGAGTGGTACTTATGATATTAAAAATCGCGAGAATATGCGGACAATTTCAGCCATCAAAGACGCAGACTTGCCGCGCGTACGACGATACTTGGAGAGGGGGGAAAGTACGGCGCGAATGACTCGGGCTATTAAGAACATGGATATCCATTCGTTATGCGAGACGCTGAAGGGAGAAAAAAATTATCGAAAATGTAGGCAGCATCATACGACGGCATAGTCCGTTAGGCGCACAAAGTCGGCGAAATCGTCCATCTATTCATCCTACAATCGCGTATCATTGCGCGGCTCGCGGTGCGACGCTAATTATTGCTCTTCGCGTCGAATGTACCAAACCTAAGGGCAATATTACATGGAACTGACGTGTCGAGTTACGCACATCTAACGATGAATGGGGGGGAGGGGGGCATGACGAGCTAAGAGTTTCGTTAATCCCTGCTTCTTTTCGAATGCAAATTTAATAGTGTCTCTGACGTCCATAGTGCATCCAGAAACAAACTTATGCTCCGCCGTATCCCTCGAACTTATGCATTCTTCTCTATGCGCGATGTAATTTGGCGTCACATTTTACGTGTAAATTAACGCTTGCGCTTTTTCAATTCAAATTGTGCAGTCTCCTGAAAGCACAGCGTCAATGAGTGAATTTACGTAAACTTTGAAGAACGCACACGCATACATTTCAAATTTTATATTGGAGAAAACTTAAAAGCTAGAACATTAAGTAATGACTGGAGAGAGGATAGTTTTGATTGTAATATGCAATGAGTAATAAAGTATAAAATAAAATATTTTTGTTTTTTCATTGTAATTATGAAAACTTACGTGAAAATTGATAGAATATCAATAAATTTTACTATATCCGATAACGGCATTCTTCTTAATTCCAGCTATTTTTTCATTGGCACATTGATGAATTTGAAATTTGTTCTGGTGGCCGTGATTTTCATGAAAATATGAACTATTTTTTAATGAAATTTCGAATTTAAACGCAGCTTTCGAATTATCTGTCGGCGTTTCAATTTGAACTTTTTAAAGATAGCTAATCGAGAGTTACAATTTCGACGCGTTTTTCTACAAAGAAACAGAAAAATATAATATAGAAATTCAGTAAAGGTGTCGATGACTTGAGCTACGCAAACTAACCACATCGTGAGTTGCGCAATCGCAAAATATTCTTGAATAAATTCTACGCCCTACGTAGTTATTAATTAAGGCGAAAGGAAAGGTGGCTGCTAGCACAGCACCCACATACATTACGCAAAGTATCTTGCGGTTACTTTGTCGATGTGACGTTGTTATTATTAATCAAGCGAAATGGTAGTCGTAACGTGGTCGGAGAAATGACTTTCTTTCGATGAATCATTAAAATAGCGAATAGAGTATCGGAATACGTGTATCTATGACGCACACATTGAATGCACAAACGACTGGTGTCTCAACCAGAAGCAACGTCTTTCCAAATACAACTGCAACAATATGCTGGAGTTAGATTCAAAGCAAACAATAAAAGAAACAATCGCACCCATACCCTTCCGCATTTTAAAGTGCATCGGACTGTGGCGCCCCTTGACATGGTCCAACTGGCTCAAGTCACTTTATACTGGCTTTAGCGTTCTGACTTTGATATTGCTGATTACCATCACGTTAACGGTTCTCCTAGGAGTCTATCAGATGCCAATGACCGACGATTTGTTCGCCGAAAATGTCTTTCTCATGTTCGCTCTCATCAACGCCTGCTTCAAGGCCATCAATGTTTTGTCGTCGCGGGCGTTGTTCATCGAGATGATAACGATGATACAGCACAAACGCTGGTTGAAACTTCGCAACTCCGAGGAAGAAGACATCCAGGATAAGTACAGCAAAACGATACGGTGTGTTTTATCTAACGCTCGAATGTGCACGTGCAGCTAATTGTCTTTGCCATTCTCTTTTAATTTCTTATTGTTTTGTCTGAGTGTGACGTGCACTGGTCGGCAATTCTTATGTTCTTTTATTACTAGTATGTGCCGTGTGCAGAGTACACTTACTCTCGTGTTCCGGTCTAAAATCATCTAGCTATGCTTTCACTCATAAATTGTTGTTTATAAAATGTATATTATAGTCGAACATACTTATATTATTTTCATTAGAATATAAACGTACGAAACACGCTTAGCGTTTGATATTTAGAATTTAAGAGTACACTGTCACATTTTTTAATGATTGTAATAGACGTTTGAGAAATATTACGGTGAAGTCGTTACGTACAGGTGGGACATGGCAATCGTATATCAACAATGTTCACACTGACCGCTTTCTCGTACACTAAAAATGCTTTCCAAGCTCAATTTTCAAATGCCAAAATCATTGCTGTTGAAAACAAGCCACTAGTAATAGTCAATGCAGCAACACATATAACAAACCAACGAAGGTGTTCACGAGAAAGTTTTCCGTAGAAAGATCAGTATTTATTTTACGACCGCAGTCTTCATCGCGATAGTGCTCCGATGCGTCGCGCCACTCGTCGACCAAACTGGCCAAAAGCTATTGCCAGTAGATGCCTACTGTCCGTGCAACGTTGAGAATCCTGGCTGCTACTGGTTACTGTTCTGGCATCAATCATTTGGAACTGGCATCGCCACTTTAGTCCACGCTGCCAAAGACTGCCTCATTATCGCTCTGCTGCTGCAGACTTGCGCTCAACTGGAGATCCTAAAATATCGCCTATTGAGTATTGCAGATGAGAGCAAAGAGGCACACGCCAAAAACATAAAACTCGATCTCATTGAGACTCTGGAGAGAGAATCAATCGCGGATTGTGTTCAGGATCACGAAAGTGTATTCAAGTAAATTAGTAGATCTCAACATTTTTCGAACTTTCTTTTGTGCTTCATATCAAAGCATTGATATTTTCATTTGTAGATTTTCCAGAATACTAAATAAGAGTTTGAGCGTTATGTTGTTTGGACAAATTGCAGTTACGATACCAAATTTGTGCTTGAGCATCTTTTTACTATCAACGCAACACATAGCAAGTGTAGAATTCATGATGACTATGCAATTCTTTTCGGCGGTCGTGATAGAATTATTCTTCTTTTGTTGGTACGGCAATGAAGTAACATTGACTGTAATGAAATCAACTTTAATTACGAATTTTTTTTCACGAGACAGGTATATTTTAACTTGTTACTTTTTTATAGAGCCTCGATGTTGAAAGTGCAATCTGTGAAATGGAATGGGAGATATTAGCAAACTCGTCTAAAAAAGACTTACTCTATATGATGATGAGAACATCAAAGCCTATCCTTTTTAGAGTTGGACCGATTATGAATATGAATATTGATTCGTTTTTAAGTGTTAGTATTTACGATTGACTAATGAATATATTTATTTGAGTTAAATATATTTAGAAACCATGCTATTTTTAGATAATGAAGTCGTCGTATTCAGCCTTTAGTGTTTTACAGTCGACCGGAGCCTAAAAAAGGGATTCATTACAGAAAAACAAATCATTTTTAATAGTAATGTGCTCAGAAGTATTGATACAATAACAAAAAATAATATTTTTTTCAATTAACTTTTCCGTTTGAATCACATTCTCTTGATATTTTTCGAAGCACGATGCGACAGAGAATTAAACAGTCACATGACATAGGTTCTAGCAAACGACACTCGGCTACTGCAAACTGCAAGCTAAGCCATAAACTGCACAATCGCATGTACGACAATATCTCATTTTATAAATGTATCAGATAACTCAAATTTTTATTACATAATTTGAAGAAGGGTGAAAAATTCAGCCGCAATATGCACGCAACATACGAAGCGTTTACGCAAATCATACCAATTTATCGATACATTTTTCAATCCCGAAGGCATACGCCTGAGTAAGTAGCATTTATTTTTTATACGGGCACTCGATAAACTCCTCCCATGAATTCGATGCCAAGAGTGGGGGAATATGAAACGGCACTCTCAGAAAAGCTCCCGTCTGAGTTACATCGATAAATCATTTTTTACATACGAGTCTACGTTGCCACTGAGCAAATGTTTCATTAACTTTGGGTGTAATGGATTTTCAAAGAGGCGTTGAATATCAACTTTTCTCAATTCCATTCACCGTACTGACATTGTGCGGAGCATGGTGCCCGGAAAATTGGTCGAGAAAGAAAAAAAGTATTTACAGAATTTATACATCTATTATCATGTTCTTGGGCATCATCTTTTTCATCGAAATGATGATCAATATCATTTTGACAATCAAGTCTGACAATTTCAATATGGAAAATATATTTACCGCGATTGTAGTCGGAGTTGGAATTTACAAGAAAGTTAACGTATTAATTTTCCGATCAAATATTATCAATTTTATCAGTAAATACGCCACTAATGAATGGCATCAACCAACAAATATGGAAGAAACGGTCATCTACACAGAAAATTTGTCCGAAAGACGGTTTGTATGAAAACTCAATTAGACAATTATTCCATTTTGACGTTACTAACATTATTCCGTTAGGCGAGTGACTATTATCTACGCTGGTTTGATTTTGGGCGCAGTCCTACTAAGATCTACTGTACCGATATTAGAAGCTGGCACGTTTTTGATTCTTCCATTGGAAGCTTGGTATCCTTATGATGTAGACAATTTTACTGCGTTTTTCTTCACATACTTTCATCAAATAATCAGCGGAGTAACACTTTCATGTATGCATCTCAGCACGGATATGCTTTTTGTCAGTCTGTTGATGCAAATGTGCTATCAAATAAATATTTTGAAACGTAGATTACAAAGAGTTGGTGAGTTGAGCGTTAAGAAAACTCCTGTAAACAAAGAAATGATGAGCACGCAATTGTTGATTGAGCAACGTATACGGGAACATGAAAGTATTTACAGGTAATGCTAAATATATGCATTACAGTTGAGTTTCGGCAAAATTATAACATAACAATGTTATTTCAAGGTTCGGATCCGATTTACAAAATACTTTCAAGCCACTTCTAGCCGGTCAAATGGTTATATTTGTGCCAAATCTTATTATTAATATATACTTTCTTTCTGTAAGCGCTAACAGACACAATCTGAAGTATTTTACAACATTGTTTTATGCTTTAGTGTCATTAATGCAAATCTATATGTTCTGTTGGTATGGTAACGAAATAACCCTGGGTGTAAGTTTGATAATGATCATTGTTAGAATGTTGATGTGAAACTTGATTATCCAAAACTCTTCTTTATAGAGTATTGACATCGGCAGTGCGCTATTTGAAAGCAATTGGGTTCATCTTAATCATAAAACAAAGAGATTACTCTTAACGGTAATCACAAGAACATCTAAATCTATATTGATATCAGCTGCTGTAATTGTACCTTTAAATCTAGATTCATTTATCAGAGTATGTTACATATAAAAACTATTAAATACAATTTACCTCACATTAATATTTTCGCAGATTATGAAAACTTCCTACTCGGCATTCAATTTCCTGCAACATGTTTCGACATAGTCGGCTTAAAAAATAAGTGCCGTAACTCTTCTAGTTCCATCATCCGAACGATATAAAAGAAATATCGTTTTGAAAATTAACAGTTTGCTATTCTAGTATCTTGGAAATTCATACTCGTCCAGCATGAGAGAACATGAATTTCCATATTATATTTGTAACTGTAAATATAGAATATAATATATATTTCGCTATTTGTCAAAATGAAAAGATTTTATTATTTAAGATAAAATTTTATAGAAAATATAATGGTTATGACTACGTTTTTAATGAAACTGCTCTTCATTTGATTCTCAAGTTGCTGGTAATATGCTTTACTTTTTTAAATTTTATTCATTCAAAGAGATATATATTTATAAAGAAAGTAATGAAAGCGTATAAATACCAACAGATAATTTACAGGTAAAATAAGTTACTTATTTAAATAAAAATATTTACTTCTGAGTATGGCTAAATTTACTAGGTTTGGGGAGAATATTAATGTTTGTTCCACTATTTATTAGTGAGTCAAGTTACGTGAAAGTAGATAATAATTATGTAATGAACACTTTGTTTATACAAGCTACATGTACAAAATTATTTACTATTTTTCTTCGCTTGGAAATCAATTTTATAAAAATCTTTAATCACTCTCATAGAGTTTAGATTTAAAAAATATTTTTATACAAACACTTTTGAATAATATCTCCAAAATTATATCGGACAGTCATAATCGATATAAATGATCCTATATAAATGACTGAAAGTAACAGAAATAAAACTAATTAAAATGAGCACTACGTAATTACGAGATAGCTCTCAAAAAAAGTTTTTCACTTGTACAGTTAAAAAATAACAAAATTTACACATATATGTAGACGCGTACTCACGTCCATGCACTTCGAAGGTATTTACATCAGAGGTGGCATGCAAAATATGTTAGAATGTCTTATTTAGAAAAAGAATAACACATTGATAACGCTTTATTTGAATGATTACAAATTTCAAAATAATACCTTACTTTGAAAAAAGATATTAATTCACATTCGAAATGAACAGAACTTATAAATATTGTTAAAAAATATTTATAAAAAAACAATCAAAAGTTGCCAAGGAAAATTCGAAAAAGGTAAAATAATTTTAAAACATTAAGTGGAATTTTTTTAATTAAAAAAGTAGCTAAGCTGGAAATAAAAAGTTTTAATTCATAAGTTTTAATTAATGTCATTTTTTAAATTTAGTTTTTTCTTAATGCGACATTTGAAAAACACTCTAAGAAAGAATATATCGTAACGTGTACTTACACAAAATGTAAAAGTTACTATCACTAAATAATATCGAGTCATAACTGTGTAAGTTTTATATAATTTGGATAATATATTGTTTTTATTTTAGTACTTGAAATTTCATTGTCAGAAAAAGTTTCATCAATATATTAATACGACCAACATACACAAAAGGTTAGATTAAAAGAATATACGATGTTACAACGTAAATGATCCCACACGAATGAATCTAAAGACAGCTAAAGAAAGACTGATTAAAAATGAGCACTACGCAACTGCGAGATGGCTCGAAATAATAAACCCTGAATGTGAATTATTTATTTGTACAGCTAGTGTGAAGGAAATAAAAAATTTCACAGAAGTATAGAGATACACACTACAGATTAATGCACATCGACAGTACTTACACCAAGGGTTGACAAAATATGCATTGGATGTCTTGTAAATTGACTTGAAAGAAAATAGCACCTTCATTACGCTCAATTTAAAATTTTATATTAGCATTTATGTGTCATTTAAAATGACACACACTTCTACGTAGTGCCTCTGAGAGCTATGCATTTTAGTAATAGTTCTACTTTTTTTCTTATGTTGATAGTTATACATTTCGTGTACATTTGTAGTCATCAAATGTACACGAAATGGAAGCTACGTTAACTAAAATAATGAAAAATAATGTTGAGTATGAAATTTTACTATATCAATTTTTTCTACTAACATTTTGGGGTATTTGGTATCCAGACGATTGGTCTTTCAGACGTAGACGGATTCATAATATCTATTTCTCAGTCGTATTCACTTTTAATTTCGTAATATGCACGGAAATGCTCATTCATTTTATCGTTAGTTTCGGTTCTGACGAATTCAAATTATTAAACTTCTTTTTTGTGAGTGCAAATATTACAGCAGTTTATAAGTCTTTTCAGTTACATAGGAGTTGTCAGTCAATAAAAATCTTCATCAAGCATTACTTCAATGAAAATTGGATGAGGTGTACGAATTCAGAAGAAATCCAAATTTATGAAGACATCAATTTGAGAGTTAGGCAAGTTGTATGCATTATTTACTAAACATGTATATTTTTTACTTTTTCACGCTGGAATTAATCTGTTCTAGAAATGTGACTATAACTTACTCCGTATCGATGGCTTTGATTGTATTGTTAAAAGCTTCAACACCTCTTGCGGAGTCCAATGCCATTGCTTTGCCTGTGGATGCGTTGTACCCATATCCAATAGAAAAACAATACTGGTTTTGGTTCACGTATTTTCATCAGGTCATTCTTGGCTCTTCTGCAATTTGTGCACACATAGGAACGGATACACTTTTTGTGGGGCTATTACTGAAAGCCATTGGCCAAGTTAACTTACTCAAATATCGACTTCAAAACCTGCCAATTTTGAATAAAAACAACCTGAACTGTGTTGAGCAAGTAAAGAAAATAGAAAGAAAATGGCTTATCCAAATGATACAGCATCATCAACGCATATACAGGTATACTTGAAAAGATAAATCGTATTTGGTATTTTGATAAGATTATAAAAATTTCTACTTCTTTAGATTTGGGCAGGATCTAAACAAGATTTTTCACGAATTATTAATCATATTGGTTATATCATCGTTACCGAACATTTGTATAAATGTATATTCTTTATCTGCGTATACAGACCATATAAATGTACAGTATATCGCTACCTTTTTTTCCACCACATCAGCGCTGATTCAATTTTTTATCACGTGCTGGTACGGCAATGAACTAGCATTAAAAGTAAATATTTTATATTATTTTGTGCTGTATCACGGTAATATACACTAAATAATATAGTCAATTTGGAACTATTTTTCACAGTGCATGGAAGTCCCTAGTGCAATTTACGAAATGAATTGGAATATGTTGGACGTAAAAGTTCAGAAATTACTTATTTTCATGATGAAACGGTCGGACAAACCGATTTCTTTTTCTGTTGGATACTTAATACCTATGAACATAGGTTCATTCATAAATGTAAAAGTTATTTCATAGTTTTAATTATTACAGAATGTTCATAATTCATATTTTCTCAATCATTGCTTCAATATGAATATTAAGCAATTTCGATTTTCATCAATTCAAAATTATAAATCTTCTATTACGATTAACAACATTCGTGGATATAAAAATAAGCGTTTTTTCTCATCAGTTCATTAAGTATAACAATTACGTTTACATAATCAAAAGCTTACTTGAAATTTACTTTGACACTTGTGCTTAATAAAATAATTTAAAAAAAACATTAAAAATAGACTATTATCAGACATAGCAAAAGATGAATTAAAAATATTTATAAATATACAAATCACTATAACTTGAAAATTGCAGTTATGTGCAAAAATGAATTCCAGGAGTGAACAGAGTTGAAAATAAATTGATCTCTTTCCATCGTATTTTATTTGCAGATTATAAAGACTTCATACACAGCTTTCAATCTACTTCAACAAACAACCAGTTGAATTGTTCTGCAAAATAGAGGAAAAAACTCAAGAATTTGATAAGATATACTATATTAAAGTAAATATAACGCAATGACATTCAGTGAGTTGATATAATTTATTCTTCTATTTTTATTAAAAAACGTACCTGTATAACTTTTTATCATTTTCAGTCATCTACTGGTAATACAACATTATAATAAACATATATATTTTTACTATGTATTGATCACAAACTTAATTTTCAAAATGATTTTACTTATTTCATTAAATAAAAATAAATGTAAATTTATATATTAGTTGCGTGTTAATTAAAAAGCTAAACGACCGACTAAGCACTTTGATTTAGCAACGACGTCCGCAACGTTCATCGATGACTGCATATCAATACCGTTAGAAAATTATTGAGCATGCTGCGCAAGCGCAACTAACTCTGATACGTACTTTTAAAAAATGATCGAGGCATAATTTATTTATCAGCCTAGATGGAAAAAAATTTGCTTGCAAGGAAAATAATTACTTGAAATTATACGCTACACCATTGCTAATGATACGTAATTAAATTGATTTTAAGAAATATAATGAGCTTCCAATTTTCGAAATTCAAAAGGCTCTAGTTTCATGGTTTATGAAAGACTGTTCTTAGAAAAATATGATACTGAAATTCACGTCAGATTGATAAGTTAGACAGCCAATTTTAAACTAGTATAGGCTCCATGTGCCTTCATTGTTGGAAGATACCAATCATAAAAGTTGATTATATTTTTTGCGATGAAAATTTATAAATCAGTGTCGTAATATCTATTGATTTTTGTTATAAAGAATAAGAATCTACATAGATTAATATTAATAATGGATAAAATATCGAACTCCATAGAGTATCGTAAGCTTCCTATGTTATTTTGTATTTTAACGTTTTCGGGTGTATGGTGTCCTAATGACTGGAATCTATCTTCGAAGACAATGTATAAACTCTATACTATTGTGCAAATAATTTCTGGAATATTATTTTGGTTCGCAATATTGATGAATATTTTGGTAGGAACTCACAGCGAACAGATTTATGAGAATTTGTTCGCAATAAGCACACTCTCGTATGCGATATACAAAGATTTCTTCGTTTTGAGGAATAAGAAGCTTATCATGACGTTCTTACAATTATGTTTTGAAGATGAATGGTACATACCGCAAGATAATATTGAAAGAACGATTATAGAAAAGTATAATTATGAGACCAGGTTCGAATTTGAGAGTGATGTTAAATTTTAATTTTTCAAACATTTTGCGATCAAAAATTTTTCATAACCATTTAATGCAGAACATTTAGAGGTGTTTGAAAAATAATCAAATGTTATAGTTTTAGTTTGGTAATTAATCATATTGACAATGTAGCTGGATTACCCAGACCTACGCAGCCGGCATTATTACAGCACTCGCAGTAAAAGCATCTACGCCAATGTTAAAATCTCAAACTTCATGGGCTTTACCAATACCAGCATGGTGTCCATATCGAATAGACAATTTTCCTAACTATTTCGCAGCGTACGTGCAAGAAATTTTGGGCGGTGTGCCTATGATTTGCTTGCATATCGGCATAGATTCTTTATTTGTTACACTCGTCTTACAACTATGCACAAAATTAGCAGTATTAAAGTATCGAATGAAAACTACTTTCAATTCTCATGAATTAGAATTTGATATTCCTATTAAGAAACATCATAATGCAGATAAAATTTTAGCAAAATTTGCCGATAAACATGAGCGTATTCTACAGTATGGAATGAATTTTTAGGCTACTGAAACTTTATAACAAATTTTTATGATTAAAAATATCACGTAGGTTTGCGAATCAAATAAACTCCGCATTTCAAGGAATTTTAACTGGACAGGTGATGGTAACTATACCAAACATTTGTATTAATGTTTACCTCTTATCTCAACATAAAGGTGGAATTAGTTTGAATATTATTGATTCATTCATGTGCTTCGGTACATGTTTGATTCAAATATTCTTATTTTGTTGGTATGGCAATAAAATAACTCTTCATGTAAGTTACATAACAGCCTTCTTACTTACAAAATCTAAACAATATTTTCTATTTTTAGAGCACAGATGTAGAAGACGCAGTTTATGAGATGAACTGGCCAACTTTAACAGTTCCAATGCAAAAGAAATTGTTAACAATTATGATTCGTACGACTCGTAAGATCAAATTTGCAGCTGGAACATTTGTCATGAACATTGATTCTTTTATTGAGGTAAATATACGTAAATATACGTAGGTAAACATAGCATACGTTTTAATTTCTTTATTTAAAAAAAAACCATAAATTCAAATATTTTTAGATCATAAAAACGTCATACTCAGCATTCAGAGTATTGCAAGATACTTGAAAGGAATTAATTATCAAGTTATGGATAATGCATGAAAGTGCAGAATATTATCAATTTTTTTTTAAATTAAAATTTAAAGTGAAAATTGATATTATTTATTGTATAAACATTTTTAGATAAAATATTTTATTTAATTTCAATCATATTTCAGAAAATCAATCCGTCTAGCAATCGACCTTGTGAAAAGAAGTATCTTAAAAACTTATTAAAATAGAATTTATTATAAAGTATTAGATATTATTATATAGATTATTTATAAAGTATCTAACGACAGCTACAAATCAACCATGTTTCTAAATTTTTTCTTACAGAAACTAAATATATATGAATTTTATATGAAAGAAGAATATCTCATAATCTCACCTGATGTATATAAGTTTTGTCCATAAGAGTTATCTTTGTTCACCAGAACAAAAAGAGTTATTTTTGGTCTACAGAACAAAAAAAAAGAGATATTTTTCTTCGTCTATTTAGATTTTTGTTCGTCAGAACAAAAATAAGTCTTATATTAACTTTGAGCACTCAGATTCTTTTTGTTAACAGTGCAAGTATAATTTATTAGTTTAGCTTATATAGCAAATCAGCTAGTTTCATACTATTTGGAAGAGTAGCTATTCAGAACTTAGCAGATTGAAGAATTCTTGACTTAATTGAAGAAACTAACGAATCGTTTGTACAAAATTTAAATGCTTTTGTAGATCAAGAGAGTTCTCAATTAAATATTTTTACAGTATTTACCACTTAAAATTATAATAACTTGATTAAACAAATATTCATTATTTTCTTAAAAAAATTCAATTTTCTATATATTTATATTATCAAAAAAATTATGTTAAATTGTTTATTAGCCAAACTTTAGTTTATGATAAACGTTGTAATATTAACTAAAGCAGTGGTTTACTATTCGTAAAATTTATTTATATAATTTGTCCATTATGCTTAAAATTTTAGAATTTTCAAAAAGACTACACGTAATTCAGTATCAATATCTCTGATCCAACGGAGACATGTCTAATAAGCTGAACAGCTTAATAAATATACGAGAAGGAAAAAAAACTTTATGCAAGAGCGGGAGTTTCTGATGGAGCAACTATTATTTATGCTTCTTTCAAGAGAAATGCAAAAACAAAGTCGATAAAAAGACGCAGTAGATATGGAGTCTACTATAGTCTTTACAATATTAATTATAATTGCGAGCAGTTTCCCAAGAGTTGATAGATAATTCATAAACTTTGAAATATTAACTATACAAATGGTATAACAACCTGAAATTGTAATATGAAATATTAATATACAAAAATGTTGGACCTGTATTTTTCGTCACGATTTCCGGCTGTAATGTAAGTAATCAGAAAAATATTGAAATTAATTAAATAAATGCAAACTATTGAAACAAAATACATGAAATCGATGTATGTTTCTCAAATCGTTAAGAAAAACCATTTTATATTCAGTAGTTCAAAATGTATCTGAGAATAATTTGGAGTACAAATAGCTAGTAAAAACCGTAAATTTTTTACATATTTGAAATTATAAAAACATCGTACACAGCTCTCGATGAATTACAAGAAGTATAAGATTACTTGAAATTGAGTAAATAAGAAATAACATTTCTATAGACATAAAAAAGATTGAAAATTATAACTAGATTATTAATTGACACAACTGTAAGTACATTATCACAGTAACTCAATTCATAACAAGATTAATAATTATCAATCAACATAAATATTAGTTGCGGAATGAAAGATGCAGCTTGTATATATATGTTTTTAATCAAATCATGAAAAATTATTCTAGTTATTGTTATGAATGTAAAACTTGAATTTCCAATATTTATTGTTTACTTATTCTTTTGTAGCTTGTTTGGTTGTTAACAAAGATAACTACCACGAAATCATAAAAAAACTTTATACCAAGTGTAAATTGAAAGAAACTGAGTTGATATCATCATTCTATTTTAAATGACAAAATCCTTGTGACGCTTCTGCATTCAGAATTGGCTAAATGCCCGCTAAAATGGTACTGAATGATACGAACAGTACAGTAGCATTATACAGTTATGTCATATTATCAAATTATGTCGACGCGTTGTAAAATGATCGAAGCTTCTGGTCAATGCAAGACCTTGACTGGTTACTGCTGACGTTTTTCCTGACCAATGGCTTTATGATCGAATCGAAACTTAATGGTAGAAAATACAGGACTCAAGATAATCATTTGAGTTTTTTTTTTTCTTACAAACGAATCACGTTGGTGATATATTATACCTGCCAATTTGAACAAAATAAAGTTTGACTGCTTCATCAATTTACTTTCATAAATAAAGTATTGTCGAAATCAACGCCGGAGTTGACAAATTGTAGGCCCGCAGCAATTCCGCAGTATCGCAACTGTCGCATTGTATCATATCGAGAAAGAGAATCACGACAAAGTTCTTATCAGAGCAACACCTGCGCAGATAGGTGAAAAAATGTAAAAGCATACGCAAGATAAACAGCCGCGGCAACTGTGCAACACCACGTATATCAAGTGGAACCGGACGACGGCAATGTGTTGACTATAATGACAACAGGTTTAACCACTGATCTATGTAACATAACAATTTTTTTGTGGGTTACTCCAGAATTTGAATTATTACTTGTAATCATCATATTGTTGGCATTGTTTGCATCCTTCCTTTCATCACAAATCACAGATTTATAATTAAGACTCTCTCTTGACATGCATGCGTCAATTCAAATTGGAGTTACATTTAATTTACAAATGAAAAACTTATAGTCCCACTCGTGCAACCGTAAAAGGACAAGTGGATATAGAAGCTCTATGAATGCAAACATAATTGCCAGAAGATGTTTCGCTCCGTAGATATCTGAGCGAGACACGTAGCTTTTGGCAATCGGGATAACCAAGCTACATTATATCCAGACGGAAGCCCTTCTCAGCCGCACGTGCATCTCATCGTGACGCGCGCTCACGCCTCGTGCAATCAAGTGAGTTATCACTTTGCAGGGATTACATACGCTATGACGACATGAACGCGCGCGACCGACATATTATGCGCGTGTGTATGCATGAGCGGTAGCTTGGCGAGCTTCGCGTCGTCTGTATGGCATTACCGAGCCGCTCACGTTTGATCTGATTCATTTCCATCCCGCTGATTTAAATCCATTCAAGTGGCTATTTACAGGTTGAGTCACGCGTAAAAACGCCTTCTTTCTTTTGTGTTCAATGTAAATTTCATTCGTTTCGGTTTCGTTTATTGTTAGATTTCGATGCTTATGTTGCCAAAACTATTTGGATGTACCTTATTCTGGGGACACTGGCAGCGGGAAAGGAAATATTTTCCCGCTGCTGTTGTTAGATATAAGCTCTCGGGAGCTAATTTTAAAATCATGGAAGCATACGTAGGCATTTATTAAGGAGGATTTATGATTCAACTCACTTATCTCAGTCGACTCTGTTTAATGATATGTTTAGACGTGTAACTCACCTGAAACAAAAACGAAAAAATTGATTAATAATCAAACTGTTTTGCTAAGTAATAGAGAAAATACATGCACGAAAGGTCTTGTAAGAAAATAAGGGTCGATAAATTTATCGTGAAAATCATGAAATTCGTCTGTCTTTCAGTGGAGACTCGACGAAATCAGTGAACGCCGGCAGACTACAGCGCACGGCCAAGATTGGAATATCGACCATTTGAAAAAGCAGAGTCGTCCGCTGGGACAAGACTACCTCTGACGCGACTTCAAGTTGGCAAAGTGCGGTCGTATCTGCGCTGATCAAATTTTCGACGACGGCTTCCTGCAGCGCTTCCTGGCCAAATGACAAAGAGAACTTTAATAGCAGCCGACGCGGCCATTTTTCACTCGGCGGACATTTGATAGGACGAAAGTGCAATTTCTCCGGGAGCGATGCGCACATCCATCACACTCTTTTCTTCTATAAATAGGAAATCGTTCCGCCAGCAACGTCACTCTCGCTCTGACGCTGTTGATCCGACGTTGTACCGCGTCAAATCAAGACTTGTTCGTTATATTTGTCAGCTAATTTTCATGCTGAATGAGACTCCCGTGTTACTCTGGTTGTTTTAATTCGGCGAAAATTCATACTCGGAGATGACTGCGTTTCTGGAAATTTTTTTTATCGTTTCAGCTATTCTGGTCGGATAGCTCTCATGATAATCGATGTGCGGAATTTCATATGTAGATGAGATTGGCTTTAAATTCATCATCAATATTTGCATTTCCCGGGGTAATTGTAGCAAATTAGTCGACAACAAATTTCTTTCATACATCTTGAAATTGCATTTAATTTCAAACTGGAAACATTCCAGAAAATGCACTTTGACTGACAAAATGCTTGAGAACTCTGAATATACCTAGAAATATACGTTATATCATCTGCATTCGAAATCTTATTGAAAATGTTGTCAGGAATACTCCGTTATAAGCGATAATAAGTTCATTCAAGAAAAAAAAAAGAAAAACAAGTCTAGCAGACTATTGAGCCACGATGGGTGAGCCACGCGTATGCTTTATTCACAAAAAATGAAGATAACCTTCCACGTCGATAGGCACGAGCTGATTTTCGCGGCTTAGTTGTTACAGCAGCGGTTCCTCGCATCAGACGTTGAACTATCGGAACTAGCGCCGCACATGATTTTTTTGCCTAGTTGTGTACAGAGATGACGCGTTAACCTAAGCGCGCGTCATGCGCAATATACAATTTTCATACAAAACTATACGTACAGTCATTACGACGTTGGGGAAACGCTGACTTGCCGATTTCTCCTTATCGACTTACTCTCTCGCTAATTGCTCAGCTAATTGCACAATCGCGGAACGTTTGATTGATAGATATTATCATTTTGGGATCGCAGATATTGCAGATCACGGTCTGTCGTGTAACAGTAAATATTGAGAAATATTCGACTCAAGCGGCATGGACGGTTGTATTATAGCTCTTTAAGAAGACGTATTTGAGATATATTTGGAACGGATTTGCACTTGAAATGCTCGAAGTTGTTGGAAAAACGTGAGGTATCGCCTAAGAAATAACGAACCGCAAAGTAAAACAATTATTTTTGCGTGTTGCGATGGCGAAAGGAATAAAATGTGAGATTTAAAAAAAAATTGAATGCATCGGCCGGGAATCGAACCCGGATCGCCCGCGTGGCAGGCGAGCATTCTGCCATTGAACCACCGATGCTCGTGATCTGTGTAATGTCAGAGTCATAAAACCTTGGATATTCCCGAGATATTGCTGGGAAGTTCAATCTTACTAATAAAGCAAATCAACCATTTTCATTTTTGCTTGAACGTGATATCATTGTAAGAGAGATCTTTATTTCCTATATCACTGAATCTACGAAAATATCTGTGTCGCAAATAAATAGAAGAGTGCAAATGAATTATTATCTTTGCGAACTTTATTCTCGAAACCCACAAGAATCTGAGATCATTTAAAAATAAACTATGTGTAAAAACAAAGACGCGATGGTGCAGATATAGATAGAAAGGTAAACCCAACATATACCGCCGGCGACCAATCATTCGCGAAATATGAGTTATCGGATACGTGATACAACAAATATTGTGATTAAACAGCTTCGAACTATATTCACTGGAAAAACATTCTTTACGATAAAAAATACACTTCTGTTATTAATTACACAGTTTTGCGAGTAAATGATTCATTTT
This sequence comes from Phymastichus coffea, assembly GCF_024137745.1. NCBI lineage: Eukaryota > Metazoa > Arthropoda > Insecta > Hymenoptera > Eulophidae > Phymastichus > Phymastichus coffea. The sequence goes on from NW_026706927.1 coordinate 22,451, forward strand.
AATACTAGCGAAAAGAAAATTGGTATAATTCAACCGAACCGAACGCGTATGAACGCTTCCTTCATTTAAATGTAAGAAAATTGATCAATATGACCATAAATGACCAGCATGCCGTCCTGTGGCGCCAAATTTAAACAGATCATCGCCTCATAGCTCTTTCACTAAAATTACACGTGACGCTCTTCTTCGTTGGCAGACTTTTTTATGAAACACGAATCACCATTTTAAACCTCCGCGGTTATTCCTGAAAATAACTCATCTGCAATCTTATTAATCGAGAGAGACAGAGAGAGAGAGAGAGAGAGAGAGAGAGAGAGAGAGATTAAAGTAGGGAATAAATCCGCCAAAAGCAAGAGTTGTAAACGGACTGCGTCTCCTTGAAAACTTCTGGGAATCACCGCGTTTCTTGGGTACCCTTGAAAAGTTGACGGCAGGTGCGTTGCGCGTTTCACGGCCATTTCTGTAAACTAGCGAGCCGTTACTTCTAATTTGCAAGACACTTAAAGAGAAAGACTACGAAATGATAAGAAATTTTCCATGCGCGCGCAGGTGCCATTGACGTTTTCCCGAGAAACTGCACATTTTCAGCTGCGCCGTTAGATTACCCGTCGAAACTGCGAGCGTCAAGGCGGTCAGGACCGGTTTTTGCACGCTTGGGGCAAACGTACATACAAATTCGTAGAATCATCCACGATTTTATAAGTATCGGCTTTTGCTCTTTGAAGATTAAAGTATATAAATAAATTAACAACAATATTTAGCTCAATCGTAAGTTACTTTTTATCTTGAAACAACTAAACTAACCAATGATAAGGTCATTGAACCATATAAGACTCGATCGATTGTGCGTTTCGATTCTGATATGCATAACTACTTGATTCAGTAGCTCTTCTCCCATAAGGAAGTGATGCCATTATCGACTACTTGAAAAAATTATTCTCCGTATACATTTGCATTAATACATGATTACTGGTTGCTGACGGATATGTTATGATTTTTTTCTTGCAAGAAACGTTTTAAAATGTTGAAAAAAACAAAAGTACAGACATCACAGGACCAAACTGGTGATTAATGTCGATCAAAATAATAATAATAATAATATTCGTGATATTTTTGAATGGATCTTTCTACGATGCAAATGCTAGAACTACCTTGATTTAGCATTTCAGAAGCTAATTAACAAGCCTCCAACCTCAATTAGCGAGTTTTGATTAGAACCCTTCCACGTCACTGGCTTATCGCTACTCGTACAAAAGGATACTCTCCACCACTGAATATAATTCTCCTTTCCCAATTCTTATTACGAAAAACAAGACAGACATTATGAAAAATAACACGATGCTTTGCATCTTGTTCTTGTCATGGGATATCCCACATATTTGAAGCCACTACTCTTCACGATTATTGTGTATCGTCTTTTCCATTTCACTGTAGGTTCATGGGCTACTCATTGCTTCATCCGATTTAAATTTGATTGTGATCGAAATTGCCTTATCGCATAAATCATGCGAGGTTGGCACTTATTTCTACCAATTGACTAAACACCCTTCGAGAAAGTTCGACCAGTATGGCTGACTTATTTTTCAAAAAAGAATGAAATTGTTTTTCAAGCAACCAAAATTCATACAGTTTAATAATAAAAACAAAGGTTTTGCTTTGCGAGTAAGTCTAACCGAATGAAATTGTTTGGAGATCCCGGAGTTGCACAAAAAATCAGGTCAAATACAAAGTCTCGTTGGGAATTACGCATAAAGCTACATAAAGAGCGCTAATATCTACTCGAGAAGCATTGAAAGAAATTTGTGAAGTCACGCGGTTTTCCACAAATCGTAAATTGCGAATATACAGTTGCACATAAACACAAGGATAAAGCAATAACAGAATCGCAAGAACTGTAACTGCGCGCACAGAGAACGACCTTAGAGTTCCACTTGACGGCCTCGGCGCTACTCATTTGTGGACGAGGCAGCGATAAACAATGATAATCCAATTAGCGCAGGCAGTTGTTGGGGCGGAATTCGCTCTTGAAAATCGGCAATTTCCCAATCCGCGAAAGCGTCGTCGGCGGATCGAGGTTTCATTCGATCAGCTTCTGAGCCGACGAAGCCTCGCGCGCGTTTCCTAGCTGGAAGCGACGCAACTGCCGGGAGTCCTTGGTGGAAGGCAATGCCCTTCGCGGATGAGAATAGCCACGGGCACGTGCTGTCGCGGAGGCGCATGCACTGCTATCGCCGCTCGCGCGCCAGCGCGTAGCGACGCGCGTGACGGCGCGCAATTGGATCGCGCGACGCGACGTGGCCAGCAGCTGATATTCCGAGATGCTGCTGCCGTTGTCCTCGATTACGAGCGACGCTTACTATCTCGAGCCCGCAGCGCGCGAACACAACGAAACAATGCGCGCGGAGTGTTAAACCTTTGAAAATGCCATTTTTCTTTCTTTCTCGGACTCGCGAATGCTCGTACAGCACGTTCCCTCGTTTTATGTCGAGAATTGAGGAAATGAAAAACCAACGATCCACGAATAGTCTCAACTTGGATGCTTCTCTTTTCACATCTATTATCGAAAAGCCGAAACGTTCTTCAAATTTGCTGAATAAAACTGCAGCGGAGCTGAAATCCGCGAGCAGCGCATTATTTACGGGCAATATCGAGGGGAAAAGCGCAGTTCAGAGACGGCGCCGAAAATAAAATGCCTCTATCCGTTAAAGAAATATTTGCGTTCCGGGTGCACTCTCCAACGTGCCGCGAAGGCTCGACGGGTCTAAACGCGGAATCGATTCCAAGTTCTCCAAGCCACGGGACGACCGCGGCAGCGCGTACACAAACAGAAATAAGCGCGACCGCGCGACGAGCTATTTCGAGCGAGCACACTCCTCCAGCGTCGAACGTACAATGTGGTGCACGCATGGCCGGCCATCGTATCTTCGAGGCTTTATGCAATCGAGGCGCCTGCCTAGAGGCTTGGCTCTCTCGACACAGGCTGGTTCGCGCGGCTACGCGATAATTAATAAATAGCAATAATAGTTGGCGCAGAGCGTCGGACAGGTCGGATTTCTAGCTCGTGCTTTTCCAATATCATTAGGGCGCTTTTCAAGTTTCCAAAATTGCATATTCGCGCGTGACGGGACGTAACCAGAGCATTTTCAAAGCCACGCGCAATGACTTACTGCGAATCATACGTACGCGTGTGTTCGCATTATTCACAGCTCGCAGCTTGCTATGCGTGCCTAATGCGTTCATGGTGACATGGTAAATACGTGGCAGGAAGGGAGAACCGAAACGTGGTGGTCGTCGAGGCGCACTTAGCGCGCTTGCTACACTTAACGGAATTGCGTCGCCGGTACGAGTCATCCCACTCTGCTCTCTTCGGACTCGGACAAGTGGCTGGTACTTGAACAAAACTACGTTATCTTGCATCTTGAAAACAAATGTTTTATGAGACACGCTACGATACTTCCAAATTGCAACGGCTCCTTTTCTCCTTCATTATCGGACCGAAGATATGGAAACAATAGAAGCTTTCTTTTATCGCGTCCAAGATTAAAGGGACTTGATTTATCTACATAAATGTTATCAAGGCTGACTTATTTTCCAACCGATACCAATTTTATCGAAAATTCCACTTACGCATCCAGAAGGAAGAATGGCAGCCGAAAACAATTAACCGCCGAGAGATAACCGTGGAAAGTATGTACACTGAAAGAATTGATATTACAAAATTTTCAACATGCCATGCGAAAAGCATGACTTTAGCCACGCGCTCGACGGAAAACTATCAACTTTGCGCTCAAATTGCGCTTTCCACGCGTTGTTTTGAAAAATACCGTAGCTATACAACATGTTCGACAGAGATTCTCACCTCGTGTGCCTTTCCTAGCAAACCTCACACGATACTAATCCCATTTTCCCGCATTAGTTGGATAACGTTCTATTGCCATCGACCGCAGTGGAAATCACTATAAAATATAGTAATCGTAAGATATACTCTGACTGTAATAAACATTTCTAGCTAACAAAGTAAGATTTTTATGTTGAAAGTTTGATTATGAAACACAGTAAATGTACTAGAAGCCAATAAATTTTATGATACAGTAATGTTTTTATTGCTTCGGGAAACTCATTTTAAATGTTACATTTGATTCGAATTATTGTCGAAGGTCACATTAATCTTGAAATTCTTCTTTAGAATAGAATATCTAAGATTCATCAGTGCATTACCGCTATTACTTACAGACACATACATTTTATTAGCTGCTTAGCCATACGCATTTTTACATGCATCATTCAGACATTTTTTATGTATAGTAATCAAATATTTAATCTGCCACTTGCAAGAATTAAACCGATACCTACACGTGGCCCCAGCAAATTATCGAATCAGCAATGTGTAGCTGCTACTGTACACTCACTGGAGATATAATCCGACCCTATTAAATTTTCCTATGTTCATTGTTAAAATTGTTCAAATTATAATAATTTTCACTAGCTATTCTAACGTATATTAATATATTATTATAATTATTATAATTCAATACTTGTTATTACTCGTTATAATGAGTTATTTCAACATCGACATATAAAAATGATTATGGCCATAGTAGAAATTAATAGAAGTTTAATTAACGTTATAATGGCTCTAACGTATCCCAGGACTACTATGTTTTGTAATAAGTTTTGCTGCAACTGTAGCGATTTTTATTATAAGAATTCTCTGATAATAATGAAACGGAAATAAAATCGTCAGAGTTGGCCATTAACTCTTTCTTTTCCTCGATGCACAGACAGCGTAGGCAACACGTAAATCGCGGAGAAAGGGGGTCGAGTCTGTTGACAGGAAGCGTCATACGAACGGTGGGGTGGTCCTCCAAACCAAACGAACAAGCGCGTTAACGATGTAGTTGACGTTCATTGTATGCTAATTGGTCGAAAGTTCACGTAAACGAACGACGACTGGTAGCCGCGCTTCGTCGTCGCGCAAATCGCGGAGCCCAACGGGGATGAGACGACGCATCTCGCGCGCACGAGGGAAAAGCAGATAGCGTCGGACAAGGTTATCGGACCCCCAGCGACCGATGTACCAGCGAGTCGATAAACAGCGCGAGCCGTTGCGACGTTTCGCTTATCGCCAGTACAAAGAGCGACGACGATGCAACTCGAATGGTCAGCGGCGAGCGACATTTCGCATCGGATTTTCATGGGGGGTCAGATTGCAATTGAATTCGCCGCGAGCCTGGCTATTTACGTCGTCGAAAAGTTGTCGTGAAATGAAACAATTCTGGAATTGATTTGGAATGGAACGCGAGCATCGCCGCGCTCGTAACAATCGAATATCGCATCGAGGCCAACCGGCTTTCGCGTTAAAATAAAATGGTTTGCGTAAAGAGAGAACGTGGAGCGTCTGCGCTTTGCCGATCGTATAAAAATGGATCAGCCGTTTCTTTCTGCTCGCGAAACGAGCAGATATAAAAATATACCCGTAGATCGGGGCGATAGCTGCGAAGAGTGGTCACGAGAGCAAACAGCGTAGGCTCGCGACGCGCGGATGGAGAATATCGAAAACCTATATAATCACACGTCATATCCTCTCCGGTGCTCTTGACACTGACACGACGACGACGACGACGATGACTTGCGTCATGCCGACATTTTGCCTGTCTCTCTGTCTCGTTTAAAACAGGTTACGTTCAAATGAGCCTCGAGAGCGGATACTTAACTCTTGCGAGTCACGTGCGTCGCAGATGTCCCGTGACGTATTCAAACCCGATTGTTCTTGCGGCCAGATGCACTGTTATTGTTTTCTGTTTTTCTTTTTGTGTCTCTCGCTCGATTGTTCTCGTTTGTGTTATGGAAATTTCTGCGTACGAGAGATGACTAATTGACGAGGCATGAAAAACTTGCCGTTGACACGGCTATCGAGAGATAGAGAGAGAGAGAGAGAGAGAGAGAGAGAGAGAGAGAGAGAGAGAGAGAGAGAGAGAGAGAGAGAGAGAGAGAGAGAGAGAGAGAGAGAGAGAGAGAGAGAGAGAGAGAGAGAGAGAGAGAGAGAGAGAGATCGAGAAAAATTCGAGTGACTCAAAGCCTTGAAAGACTTTCGTCCTACTTGTTTGCGTTATTGATTTAGTAGGGTCACTCTGAGAGAATCGGAGACCCGAATTCGATCGGCGATCTTCTTCTGTTTGCGTACCATTATCAATGAAAGCCAATGAAACGCCTCGGCGAAGTGAGACGCGCGCCGATTAAAAGGCGAAACGGGAGAGGAGATGTGTTTAGCAAGGCCGCGCTGAAATCTAATCGAATCGCGATGTCGATAATGTAACTTGGTCAAAATCCAATCGTGCCGGGCAGCGATAATATTGCACTACACTTGCGGCTGCGTATTAAATAATCAGAGGTAAATTTATTCTGATTTACGATGCGCCGCGTGTACGGACAGAAAGTGGCGGCCGGTGGCCGTGAAAACGCGCGTACTATAGAAATAGTCGGGTTTTGTCTTCGGAGTCGGCGCGCGATTTCATCACTACCAAAACGGCGCAAAGCGATACTATAGCCCCGGGTCCCAACGGGAGCGGCTATTTATTTATGTGCAACCAAAATAAACGATCTTCAAGGACTCGAGACACACGTAGAAAAGAAAAGAGTAATGGCTGATAACGATGTCATTTATATTCACCGATTAGATCGAGAACCATCTAAATATAACGCCGGTCAAAGTCCGCGCAACACCTTCGAAATCGGAATTTCATTGGCATCGTAGAATACCGAGCGCCAGCGGTATAAATTGATCGTAAGCCGGGCCCGAGCGATGCCAGCGCGGCAACAAAAGAAAAAAATGGAATTATTCAGTGGGCGCTTTGACCCGATTACACATCCGATCTTACAAGTGTAATTCGACCAAAGAATGCTTTTTATCTTCGAAAAGGCAACACTACGGCCAACCGGGTCGGCAGAACGAGTTCAAGGGCCACCGGACTCAGCATAATGTATAACTGCGGGGGTCTGCGATAACCTCTCGCGTGCGCGGCGGCAGTCCACCGCGGTTTAATGGCCGCTGTTTTCGCGGAAAATTTCTCCCTGACGACGGCGACACGCGCAGGCGCGATCGGCGGAAAGTGTGCTTTTCCATCGACAGCTCGCCGTAGACGTGACGCGCGCGAGCAATTACGAAGTGCCTTTTCTATTTCGGAGACTGAAAACGCGGCGGATAAACAGATAAATAGCCTTCCTACTCTGCGTTGGGAAGATTTCGCGTCAAATCGGGACTAGCGGCTTCGATCGTGAAAGAAGCTAAAAAGACAAAGGCAAACATAAATAATAAAGAGCAATTACGTTTCTTTCGCTGACCCAAGGTTTCTTTCTTTGTCCTTTTCAATTTCGCTTGAAATCGCTCGACTATTATTGCAATAACGTGTTATCGGAACAGCTATAAACTGAAAAGTCAGTTTGCGTAAGCTGTGAAATCTCTCATCGACATTTGCGAAAAAGTAAGTTAAACAAAAAAAATCCAATGTTTGCCAACGACAGACTGAGCAACAACAACCCAAGCGTGTAATAATTCCACTGCAAAGATCATCGCAATTTCCTCCATTCGGGCGCATCTTCGTGACCTTAGCGTCATACCAATGCGAATCGTCGACCTAGGAAAGCCGACAACGGAACGCCTTCGCGAACAAAGGGAGGAGCACTCGTCGTCTTATCAATTTTCGCGTTTTATTAGCGCTGAGTAATAATCGTCCCGCGAAAGCCTCAGGCTTGACGCATAAGGCTCTTGACGTTCTAAATCACGGAGAGCTGTCGTTGTCGCGAAGGCTCTTTGCGAGCGTGGTAAGAGGTCAACTTCTGCGAAAGACGACGTCGCCATCGTCCATGCAAAAGCCAGGGAACGACGGTACGCAAGGACTAATCGACGACCGAACGCACGAAATTTCATAGGCGTCACGATCGTTAAATATCCCAGCGGTACGGGCATCTGTCGGACGATCGCGCAACTGGCGAGCGTCAACAATAAACATTGCTCGGCTTACCGTCGGTTGGTTCATCGATTTCTTTTTCTCATCCCAACCTGCATGTTCGCCCAATACACGAACCGCAAGATGAAGTTGTGACACGAGGTTCGGCTTTTGACGCTCGACATTATATAAACGTCAACGAATATTCGATGACGCAGTTGTTCAGCTACTAATCGCGTAGCTATTTAGGAATTCGAGGCCACGCGAAAAGCCAAGCCGAACACTCGTAGCGTGTAAATTCAAGGTCCAGTGACGTCGTTCGTTGCTCTCTAGCAATCTAGAATCTCCGGATCGGCCGACAAAAAGCAACCTAGTTGGAAAAGCTGCGAAGGTCGCGGCGCGCGGATCCTCGGGCGAGAGAGGAAAGTCGCGAGGTCCTGTGTCGCAGTCTAGTCGACTCGAACTCCGGGGATCGGACGGCGTGGAGGCTCGCTCCGCAAGCCCGTTCCGCGACGGCTCCAATTGGCCCGATGCCGAGTCTCGCGAGAGTTGCCGGCCGAATCCAGTGCAGAATCTAGATGGCGATCGGGTCTGAGTTCGCGGCGTTCGGCCGATTTTGACAAAGCTTGGAATAAGCCGGCGCCGACGCGTCGATCGTTCCGAGTCAGCGGAAGCCCAACGACGACGGCGCGCCGAGAATTCAAGACTCGCGCGCAAAGAGTCGCCGTCGTGATATTATTAGGACCCGAGACTATTTCGCTTTTCTATTTAAAAGTGCCGCGGGGCAGCGCCTGCGGATATATATACCGTCGGTCTTTTGGCATTTCGCGCGCCATTTATTTTGATTTTAAGGGCGAGTATTGTTAGCGACCGGCGTTCTAAATCATTATGATTTACAGTAGGCGCGAGCGCCAGTCGCGGAGGAAACCCTGAGTTCTCGAGATAGAAGATCGGTCGTCGGCTGATATTAATCAAGCGGCCAGTTGTCGAATGAGATCGCGCGAATCGCCGAGTCGGAGAATTAGCATGGCAGATGGAATGCAGAGAGGCTCCTTGAACGTTACGGCTGTGTGGAATTTTCGCGTATCGATCCGCACTTCCAGCGAATGAAAACCAACGGCACTCGACTCGCGAGTGGGACAGCGAGAGCGGCAAGCCAACGAGCGTCATAACTGTTGCTCTACAGCGAAAGCAAAGCGCGCGCAAATAGCTGCGCGCACATCTGCGCTTGTCTCCGAAAACCGTCGATTTCTGTTGATGTAATAAGTGCATCACAGTGCAATTGGATACTCGATTATTGGCCTCCCGCCCACTTCGAGATGGTCCCGGTACGTCACTGCGACTCCGACACCTCTGCCAAGCGACATTGCATCGATAAGACGATGTGAAAATTGCACGAGCGAGCGTCGTTAACTCGAGCGTCACGCGTTGCGAGCTCGCAAAGAAAGTTGCACGCGCGATCGAGCACAGTAACGTTGCTCGACCGTTGTTCTGACGAGAACAACAAGCCTGTTCTATCGGATAGCGCGCCGAGTATCGCGGTTGGGCAGTGCTCGTGTGGAAAAACGCTGAAATTTCGGTCCTCGACAAAAGACGAACAAAAGACACAAAGGCAAAGGCAAAGGCGAGTGCGATTGCGATGCCCGTCCCACTTCGGCCCGACAGCTCGACCAGCCATATTTCTAATACGCGTCGAGGTCATGGCTATGTCGCGAAAAGCAGAAGCATCGCCGTTCGCGAAAAATTTCATAATTTCGCCGTCGCGTTTCGCCACCTGTCTCGTCACCGTGACGCGACCTTCGGACCGCCGAGTGCTTTCCAGTGCATTTCTCGCGATAATCACGGCCCGTGCGTCTCCTTCGATTTTCGATAAGATTTATCGCTGCATCATCGATTTGCACTCGTCCGGGTGTACAGGGCGATCGAAGACACTTTCGTTTTCGAGAGCTCTCTGCGACAAAACGGCGTCGAGCAGCTATTTATCTTAATGGGAAAATACTTAGTGCTCGCTCGAGCGATAGCGAGCAAATTGCTCGCAGAAAGGACGCAGGCTCGGAAATAATTACTGCAAAGTTGATTTTCGAGTTTCGAGAGCGAATGGAAGAATAGAAATGATGGGCTGTTTGTTGCAAGCGATGAACTATCGCGTTAATGCACAACGACAACTGGACCCAACTAATTCGCTGATTAGCTGCCATTTGAAACTTGGCTCGAGATTAGTTAACGACCATCAATTCAATACAAGGAAATTAGTTGGGCGAAAACGATTTTGAAGGGGTGTCGCTTGCGGCGACTGAAGGGATCACGGGAACGAGCGTCTTCTTCCTATGATTGCGCACGGCTGGCTCTACCATAGTAGATCTACATCGGCCAAGGCAAAGGAGATGCTTAATGGGATTTGTCTATGGAGATTTGGCTAATGGAGAAAAGTGGCTTCATCTAATGGCGTTAATGAATATTTATCTTACGTTCGAGCACAAAAATAAGGATCGACTCATTTTCTTCGTTCTTCCCCGACGTACTTACTGTACCAAACTTGAATTTCAAAAGGCTTGCGACCTAATAAATTTACTATAATAGTCTGCGATTTGAAGTATTGCCAAACGACCGAGGCTGATGAATTTGTGCAGTTTTGATAAAATTATACGTCGTTCCAGATAGGGCTTCTCAAAACACCACAGCTAATCGACTGTTCCACGTTTTTACTTTTTTTTTTTGGTTGAGGGTTACCGCTTTATCAAAGTCAACATGATTGAGCGATGCAACACGAAGCCATCGTTCATACGACACTGTCGCGAGAGAACGAATCGTCTGCGGCGATCAAGCGCACACATAAACAGACGGCGGCGTAGCGTCCGGAAAAAAGATCTCCGTTAAATAGCCGCCGTCGCGCATTTGCATTTTATCGGTGCTGCGCAAACGCCAGCGCGGAATACCGACTAAGCGCTGCTTCGGCTCAACTTTACTCGACGGGCGTTTGTCGTACGGGCGCGGTACTCATTGACGCGCCCGCGACGCGACAGAAACGATCGAAAAATCGTCGTGGCGCTACGCTCACCTCTCGGCAGACTTGGGATCGAGCTTGCAAGAGAGCGCGCGCACGCTAGGTGCACGTGATAATAAGACGCCACGGGTCACCGGACACCTTCGCTCACGAGCGACGCGCGTGAGCTCTCGAACGCGATGCATCGACTTTATAATGTACATACCCGCGCGGCGTTACGCTCGAAGATTTCCGAAGCGCGCGCGCAGGTCGTCGACCCCCGATTCCATTCACGAAATTTTTTTTTTTCTTTCCCGTCTTTTCGCGGGGAGTCCCCCGTGACGGGCCTCACCTCGCGGCGCATTCCTTTGCATTTCTTCGCGCGTGACGCGACGCACGGGGCGGCTGGGCCTTTCACTTTTCGGCCGTCCGCGCGCCGGACCAGTTATTTTTGTTGTTTTTATTTTTCGTTCTCGTTCAATTTCGAGAAACGGATACTCACATTTATTGACGTTCAAGGCGATCTCGGCGGCGAACTTCATGCCGCGCAGCACTCCCTGGCTGGTCGTCCGTGGCACCGTGGGCGTAAAGTCCGGGTCGTCCTGGTCGAACAGCACGTTCTCCTCGAATTCCGTCATGCCGGCCTCCATTCTATAAGCAATTACAAGCAATTCAAAGGTGGCGCACTTGGTCTCGTTGCCAGCGGTTCGCGAGGATCGTAGCTACTTGCGAATCGAAATTGATCGTTGACCCGTTTGGCGTCCGATCGATCGGCTAATCGCTACGAATAACAAGTCTTCCATTGCTATTCCAGCGCGATCGCGCGACATTTCGGCACCGACGATCCGTCATTCGTGCTTCACACATTTTAACGTGTGCGCATCGGTCAACGAAGCGTCGGAGCCGGTGACAGCGGAGGCGCGTTGTCGTCTTCGCGCTCGGCTAACCGAGAGTTCAGCTAACATTGAGTAGCAACGAGGCAAACACGACAGCGAATACGTTATTTATACGACGGCACTCGATGAATTATGCGGCGGCGCGCCGTTCGGAGAGAAAGAGTCAAAAAGTTCAAAGCTTTCCCGCATGACGAGTACGTACTTACGCGCGACCTGATGTTTAATTCAGACGCAGCCTTTAATGAGAGCAAAAATTCATTCCATGCATAATAGAATAGTTGTGCAGCGAATGACCAAGCAGGCGGCGGCGATCGGCGCTAACGATCAATCGAACCTCTTCCCGTTCAAATAGCGAGCTTGCACGCGGATTTTCCAATTGTCGATTATCAATCGATCGGACAAGCTCGCATGATAAGCGACTGGTCGCGACGCGGTGACTTTTCACGAGAATCTCAGGTAACGCAAGTTGTTGGATAACTGTTAACGGACAGTAATTCATGGTAGCTGCTAACTCAATTCCACTTTTCTGGCGCTACGTGTATCTCGTTGATTGACCGATGCAACTTTATTAATTCGATTTAGCTGCAGCTTTAACTTTGGAAAAATTATTAAATGTCTGTATTTTTACAATGAGCATTTTTATACTCCGGACAAGTGCAGATTCTGCACGTACGGTTGAGAAGCAAACAAAAAAGAGACGTGTGAAACCTTAGGTCGAGCAAAGACGATTCCACTTCTTTATCGGTAGTGCAAACTCAAGAAAAATCTAATACGACAAGTACTGAAAACAACAGCGCGACACCAATTTCGTTCCAACTACGAGGACCGAACAAAAGCGCCTGGCCATGCAGTTTGACAAGCAGCCAAGCGTAACACTATGCAACAAAAAACACTTTTACACTCTTCACTCTCGTAATATCTGTGCGCGCATTCGTTACCAAAAACGTTGTTCAGCTCTTTCTCTTAGCGCACTAAAGAAAATTTTAGCCGTCGACATTTAGTCACAGAAAAGAGAAAAAAAGAACGCTAACGCCGTGATCGCTGGCCACCAGTAATTTATAATGAATACCAAGTCAAGCTAACGAGAGTGTAACGCACCGACGACGGGATTGTTGATAAACAGAAAGAGAGAGAAAGAGATGCTGGTAGGTAGACTTTCAAAAAATATATACGCTGTATAACTTTTGTTTTTCCGCGGATCTTTATCGGCGCACGCGCGCCTCGTTTTCTCAAGTCGTGCATCCGATTATGCACGTCGTTGGTTTTTACGATAATATCGAAACTCACACACGGAGCAACAACTTTTCAATGTATACTCATACAAACAAAGTAAAATCTATTCAGCTAAAACATTGCGATTCATTTGTTACGCCGACGCACGTTTTCAGTCCGCGAGTTCGTTTAGCAACGCTATATTTATTCGTAAAACTCGTTGTGCACATTTTTATTTCAATTGATGCAGTGAATTAACGAGTAGAAAAGAAAAACTGAAACGAAGCTGTGCTACACTCACCAAAAGTAAAAGCTTCTGTACAGCTAACCGGTTGGACTTGCGCGTGCGTGCACGCACATTTATAGCGGCTAGCAACAGGCTGCGCTGCAAGCACGAAAAAAAAAAAAGAAACAGCCAATCACCGACCGCGCGCGACACAGATATGTAAAGAGAAGAGGCTGATTTGTTAATTAGCGAACTTTTGTGAAAGTCGGTTCGTAGATGCACGTTGATCGTTCGATCTGGTAACTATAATTTTGAAGCTGGCAAATATTGTCAGTTACTGTTTGCACCTGAAGATACACCCGAGGAACACTTTTTTGTCAATGTTTATATTACGACAAGAGATAAGGTATCGATCTTTAATCGCTTAAAATGCGCTTTTGTTCCTCTGTTTTCTTGCCATCGAAAGAGAGCTAATGATATAAGTTGACTTATCCTTTTGAATGAGTGTTGTTTTTCAGCGGAAATCTTTAAGATATTTAATAATTATTAGATACAAAGATTTCACAGAACGAATCTGACTCGTTCATACATACAAATTTCAGCTGACACAAAGCAGTATATACGTGTGTCTATATCCTGTCAAAACTTTCATTTCGACAGTCTCGTGTAACACACATACAACGCGGCGTGACACTTTCCCCATCTACTTTACTTTTTACTTTTTTCTATGCTTTTACAACTGCATGCCGGCTTAGAGCTGTTAATCGTTGCGTTTACTCAAATTACGAAAGCGTCTGTCTCTCTCTCTCTCTCTCCCTCCTCCCCCCGAAGTTATAACAAAAACATTTTTTTCGAGGAAAAATTATCACTTACGAGAGAAATTCACCACAAAACTGACACAAATCAGGCGTTACTGAACTCCGCGTCTCTCACGGACGACGAAACGTCCTCTCGTTTCTATTGTTTCGGAATGTGAAGGAGAAAAAGAAAGGTTAGGAGTGCACTTGGTCTGTGTATTATATTTTATCGAAGGGAGAGAAAACTTGTTATACAGCAACAGAAAATGCACGCGGCGCGAGTCAGTCGAGAGCGGGGACTGTCGACTCGCAAGAGAGCCGACGTCCGCCGAGGCAGCGTGTTTTCGTTCCCCCCTTACTTCTTTCTCCCGTTGTCTTTCTTGCTCTCGCCTAGCTTGACTGTCTGTCTGTCTCTCTTTTTCTCGCGCCTTATGCCATCCAGTGCACGGTCCCCCTTGTGCAGACACGGACCGAGGCCGCAAGGGGCCCCCACTTTTTTTTTCCTTTTTTAGGTTAGGATCGACGACGACGCGCGTGTGTGTGACAGCGCGGGAAACTAATGCAACTATCGTCATTGCGCACCGCACTTGTTGAATACGAGGACAGCCTGTCATCTCTTCGCTACAAAACGATTGCGGAAAAAGATTAATGACTATTCGACGTGTTATACAAGAGAGGAAACGCTGAGTAAGCATCTGGATCACTTTCAAAAATCATCGCCGATAATTCGAAAGGGCTAGATTTCACCAATACGCGCGAGTCGTGATTTGCATGATTTGTCGCCGCGCAAGGATGGCATTTGAATTTTTCCAATCGGCGTCTACATTTCGCTCTTTCTCCCTCTCTCGCTTATGTGTGTGTGTGTGTGTGTGTGTGTGTGTGTGTGTGTGTGTGTGTGTGTGTGTGTGTGTGCGTGCGTGCGTGCGTGCGTGCGTGCGCGCGCGCGTGTGTGTGTGTGTGTGTGTGTGTGTGTGTGTGTGTGTACAGAAGCGGCGGCGACGATGTTTTCGTTTTCACCTTATTGTTATTCAAATTTCCGCGCGTTTGTACGGCCAATCACTGTTAAACTGTTGGTATTTTGCCGAAAAAATTATACGATCGAGTACCAAGAAACGCAACGCACGTATCGAGAAATCTCGATCGGCGAGTCGTAGCGCGGAGATGGGGCACGGTGATAAAATGATATCGGGGTTGCGGTCAGTGTCCCTCGGTGATGAGCTGCGCTACGCAAATCGGTGTATCAACCATGGAGCGCCTAAGTATTGCCCCCGACGGAGAGCGTTGCGAATGCCAACAGCCCTGCGCGTCGTTCGAGCCAAAAAGCGCGTTGTCGCCTTGGCGGCTGGAGGATTTCTCTCTGTCCGATTTGGCGCAACGCTTCCTTGATGATCGATCTCGAGTCGAGAGAGTCGCGTCGGTAAACAGGAAGTCGCGTTTTCCAAGCGTTACACTTTTCCGCGTGGACTTGAGTTGGACGCGCGTGCGCGTGCGCGTGTATATCATTCTTCGCGCGTGTGTTTCGAGAAATCGGACGCGATAACTATCGCGAAAACGGAAATAAGGCCGAGCGAGACAATCGGTGGCACGGCTCACTCGGAATCAACCGACTTTCCCAAAGTATATACGCAGAGGAATTGCAAAAACGCTGCGAATGAAATACGGTCGATCGCGGCTATACGGAACGAGGTCTCGCCGCAGCAGCCCTCCGCGCACCGATTCACTTCCTTTCGTTATCGCGTTATCGCTGCCGTATAGGTGAGCATGGTTCGGGATCTGCGCTGCACGAGCAAAGTTGGCCTTCACGCGTTATCCAACGCGGTGGTGAAAAGGGGTGGTGGGAACAGCTGCTTTCGTCACGGGACTGCCAATTGTGACGATTGCATACAATGAGGTTTGCCATGCCCATCGACTTTATGTCGACCTCCTGGCAACAAAACACATCATTGATTTAACATAATGTGTGAAAGAGCCTCGCGTGTCTTTCCTCGCGAGCTGACGCTCTGAATGCAAAAATAGCTCGCATTATTCAGGATCAAGGGTATCTGTACAATTCGACGATAGCCCAATTAGTCGGTGCGCTATTATGGAGCATAAATGTTACTGAACCACATCATTATGGAAGCACGAAGATAATGGTAACTTGCTGCTGGTCAAGTACAATCACGCTGTAACTTTATTGATTTCACCGTTCGTGAACTAAATCCACTTTGATCGTAATGTTATCTCTATAACGATGAATTCAATATTTCAAATATTACTCCAGCGTTTTTTACTTTTTTCAGTTTCTAATTTCGCGCTATTAAAAAGAGGAAAAATTCCAAAGCATTTAATGGATGCAATTTGGAAGGAATTTGAAAATAAAGCACTGATAGAGTGATTGACTTTCCGCTTATAATTACTCGCATAGTTGAAAAAGTTAACGATCCATTTCATCGTCGTCGCGGACTGAAAATAGATTGCGTAGCGCGTTCTAAACTTCCGCGAAGGGTCGTGTAATCTGGCGCCATCGAGCGGCGAAGCGCTCGGCATATTTGAAAAGCGCGTTCTACATGAATGACGCACGGTAACGTGACTTGACAGTTCCGAAGTGATAGCGTTGCTCGTCTGACATGCCGTTTCTCATTCATAAAACTATGGCTTATTTAGCCATTAGAGTTGGATTCGGTGATAAATAAATTTTCTTCGCCCGTATACACTTACGTCGAGAAAAAAGTTTGCAATATAGTGTTTTTTCACGCAGCGTGCCGTAAGTTCGATGTTCAACACACGCCGTGTGGAAAAGTATGGTTTGTCTCGTACACTTTTTCAGCCTCGCTTCGACCAGACGTAAAGCTCGTCAAACGAGGCGAAAATCTACATCTTTCCCGCACAAGTCAGCCGATGTGCTAATTAACGCGCTCGTTACGTAATGTACTATTGCGTCATTTCAATTCCCAAAACCACATCGCGATGCCAATTAAAAAATAGATCGTCGGATTCCAAAAATATCCGTTGAAAAGAAGCGCAGTCACTTTTCTTCTCTCGACGTCGCTACGCACTCCACCGCGTGCCCGTGCGCGTATAGTTGAGTCAAAGGAAAAAAAAGCAATCGCCGAGTTGGCGGCCGTCCACGCGCCGAGAACGCGCGTGATATGGAAAATGTAGGCGTGAGCGCGGGGGCCTCTCTCCGCGTTGTCGCATTGAATTATAGAGCCAGAGGGGCAGAGAGCTTAATGAAGACTGCATCCATCGTCGCGCGCGCGCGTTAAATAAACCGAGGGAGATCGAGTAATTACATTATACGAAGTCTCGCGTGCGGCATCGAGTGTGCTTATACAAACCGCGAGCCGAACCATAGTCAAAATTCTTATTTGCTTTAGCTTTTCTCGCCACTCTTCTCTCTCTCTCTCGCTCTCGCTCGAGATAAGAGCGCTCGTTAATTTCCTGATAAACCTCTTGTGAACGATGTTGTTTAGGACGACGTCGTGTCGCGTCGAGGCGAATTGAGGAGAGAGATCGACGAGCTGAGGCACAAGATCTACCGTCTCAAGCGACAGATTCACCATCTCAAACGTGGAATCGCCTCCAATATCAAGTGAACATTCGGATGTTTTGACGCGCGAGAGTCACGCGAACGAATTGTCAAACTGCTATTGTATAATCGTTAAAACTTAAAATTAAAATTATTCTCGAATAATCTCGCGTTGCGTTGTTTCTTTTCTTCCTGGAGCCTCCAAAATTTTCACGCACGAATCCAGCACGAGAATAGCATTATAGAGGCCGTTGCGTCCTACTAAAAGATTAACGGTACGGTCAAAGTGAAAGAACTGGTAGAGGAGGCGGAAAACTTGTGAGATGCGTAAAGCTGACCGCGTGACAAACAATACGCGCATAACGACGTCTCGTGCGAATAGGAGTGGGTACGCAATTTTCATCTTACCGAGCATAAGTACTTCATTATTGGCGTCTTCACGGTTATGCTTACGCTGAGAATTCGAGTCTTCGTCTGTGAATAGGTACGTTATGATGCTTGTCCACTTACTCTGTGTGTATTTGTGTGTGTGTGTGTGTGTGTGTGTGTGTGTGTGTGTATGCGCGCGCGCGTGTGTGCAAACGAACGTTGGATAAACAGTGACTATAGCGACCAAAACCAAAGAGATTGAGAGAGAAAGTTTAGTCTAAATAGGAGTTGGTTCGATTTCGAAGTGAGCGTCACGTGTACAAGAATTTCGTGAGAAAGTACGTGATTTGTATATTAGTGCCTCGTTGTCGGTCGTTAAAGGTTCGACAGTAAACCGATCCGTTGTGAGTATATTCATCATTAAAACTTAAATAGCATTTACGTAAATATCGTTACATTTTACATCGTCGACAGATGATTTCCAAATGGGCTGTTATTATATTTTCATAAAGATATGAAAATCAAATAGTCTACATAAACATATTCGTCAGAAATACACCTACATCTCCGTAGCTACGGCACGATGTTTGTAACAACTAACCGCGCAACGTTCTAAAATAAAACTTTGACCCGCACTCGCATTAATATTTAAAAATCCACAATTTCAATTCAAATATAATTTTATTTTTTTGTCGCGAAATGTGATTCAATGAAAAATCAATATTCAGAGCTCAAACACATTGCAAGCTCTTTGTAAAACGTTACAAAGAACAAAGCGTCCACTCGTGCTTTTTATACATCTACATGCAACGAGATGCATGTAAAAATAACAAGAAACGCGGCATTTACTTTAAACTGAATGAGCGCTACTGTTTTTGTATAAAATTAAATAAAGTCCAGTAACACTACAGTTTCGAAATAAAAGATTAAAAACAGTTACATCGCGTTGAAAACAATAAGAAAAATAAAACAAAAATTCAAACTTCGGATAAATTTCAGTTATACATCACTCGCGCGTTTCCTCGAGAGCCTGGCAAGATGTAATGGCATACAATTAAAATTTATCATCTACTATTAACGGTTTAGCGAAAAATGAATCCATTTCAAGGCCTCCCATTGATAAAAACAAAGAAACTAGCATAGCCTCGCAAGGAACGCGCACAGACGACCACCCGCTTGCAGTAGCAGACAAAAAAGAAGCTGCTAAAATGATCTTCAAACAAAGCTATCTCTCTTTCTCTTTCTTTCTCTCTCTCTCTCTCTCACTCTCTGTCGTAGAACAAGCATATCTGAAAAGTCAAGCGAATTTTATCTAGCGCGCAGTTCATGTGCCAGTTCAATAGAAAATTACGCAAAAAAGAAGCTCGAGCTTATCCGTGGACTAATCTTATCTATACACACGGGAGGCCAAACACAGATATGCATCATATAATCTAGGCTGTAGTGGACTCGCGGCATATTTCACGCACATAGAGCGCACGAGAGTGTAGACTGCTGTGGCTGGTGTATAGAGTGAGAGGGAGAACGAAACGAGTACTTCGCAAGCGAGAGCTCAGTCCGAAAAGAACTCCCGTCGGAGCGGCTCGCGCTGCTTCGCTTCGCAGCGGCTCTCCTCTTATACGTACAGCAGAACCAACAAGTCGGCAACAAGAATATATTATTGCGCACGGCCCGTTGTGTGTCGCACGCTATAGTGTAGTGTGAAATGTCGGTGGTGCGGTGAATCCTTCGGTGGCGGCTGCTGTAAAGAGTCGAGGAACACTCAGGTAACGCATAATATATCATCTGTGTTGGTGTATATAAATAGTCTAATCGGGGCCAAAGTCATGTAATCGCGAAGCGGCGGCTACATATCCTGCGTATGCGCAGTTGATCTTACGAGGGCATCGCCCGCGCCCGCGGACGAGGAGTTAGAGTCAGAGGTCGGCGCACATTTCGTCTCGCCACTTTTTTTCTCTCTCCTCGCGTTCACGCATGTAGTACCTACTTACTGTATACACACACACATACATACTCAAGAGAGCAAAAACGAGGATCCCTGGAGAGCGCTTTGTTATACTCGCGCGCGTTGCACAGAGTGGAGAGAACGATCGATTCCGAGGACAAGTCGTTGTTGGAAATGGTTCGCCTTTTGTGTTGATTCCTCGACTCCTTCGTCCGTATATATCCGCCTCTACGTGCGTGTGTGTGCGTCTGTGTGCGCGTGCAAGCATCAGGAGACATATATCTACCTACCTGCCGCCGCCGTCTCTGCATAACAACAGAGAGGGCGTGCAGTCTATTTACGATGCTTTTCCTCAAGATACACCTTCGCTTTTACAGCTGCTGTTTACAATAATTTAAAGAAAAATAAACAACACGGAAAAACTAAAGGTGCATCAAAATTTCGTTTAATGAAATAAGGATTTCGAGAATTGTCGACGTTCTTGTAAGCCATTTCCTGGTACGGAGTTAGCAGGTGCAGCTGTTGTTTTGCAAAGATCGTTAGTTGTATTGATTGGAACTGATTGCCTCAATAAAGGCTGCGCGGTTCCGCTGTGTTCACTCGTCGGCGTTTACGTTGCGTCACCATCAACAGATTTTTGTGCTCGGCTTTTCATTGAATGTTTACGATTGAATACATTTTACACGTTGTTCAGCTTCATTAACCTTTTTTCGTATTTTGATATGTCATAAAGGGCATGGAAAAGAATTATAGATTAGTTAAAGACAGCTTAAATAATGAAAATCAATCTTAAAAGTTATTATCAAAAGTTTATCTATCAGAATGACGAGTGTTTTCAATACTTTTCATTTTTTCTCTGAGAAAATGAACAAACATGAATTTTTAAATTTAATTATATATTTTATACTTAAATTAATGATTATGACTTTTTGTTATAAAGAAATAAAATTCTGTTTCCAATTATATTTCTTTGTCAATTGTTTTCATTTCAAGTGTGGGAATTGATTGCTAGTGTAAGAAGTACTAATTAAACTGTATTAGCTATTGTGCATTGACGCACTGAAAATATAAGTGAAGAATTGCAACATGTTTAGCCATCTAAAAAAATGAATGGAATGCAATTCATTTGTACGCTTGGCATGACTTCTTTTATTTTTCATGCTTACTAAGCTGTTAATTTGAAAATTCTAACAGAAAGTTTCTCTTTGCTTGTTTTCAGGGCAACACAATGTCGAAGAAGGATGGTAACAAAATGCTGGTTCACCAGTTATCATCTGTACTACCGGATGATCGGCCTATTACAGCAATAAATATTATAGAAGACTTGGACAAGTGTCCACCAAATTTTACTGTTGTAAGTATCAATGCATTAGAAATAGAATTCTTAAATATGTTTAATATTTGTTTGTTTTGTTTTAGGACTAATTTTCTTGTGTATAGGTGTGAATAGCTTTTGAATATTTAATTGCTATATAAGTTTCATAAGACTCTAATTATTACAAAAGATAATCTATTATGTTTATCTCTTTATAACTGTATTAAACCATATAATTAAATTTATAATTTTAACATCTACCTATAAATACTTTTGTTCAACTGGCTACTGTATACAGGTATCAAGAACATATGATTTGGATTCAGATGCAGACTTATGGCGAGAAAGTGGACTATTTATCAAGAAAAAGACACGATACATATGCTTTTCAAAGACTGAAGGATTACCACATTCTGTTATAGAAAAAATTTCAATTCATGATGAGAGAGAACCACCTCCAGATGGATTTAGTATGATTTCTCACACTGTAGACTCGAGTAAGTCATTTTATTCAAGACAATCAAGTCTTGAGTCGAGTTTTTTTATTCTACCTCTGTATTGTAATTTTCTCACTGATGTAAAACAATAGTAATTCACATGTCTTTACGTTGCAGTGCAAAAAGCATGGCGTAAAAGACAACTCTGTTACAAAATTAGGAATAAAGATTTGTGCACATGTGCAGTGTCAGACATAATTATCTGCAGCAGGCTTGGCAAAGGTTCTAAAATGGCTCCAGATGAATTTACTTATGCTGGGTAAAAATTAATTTTATTTATTAAATGTTTCATAACATGTAAATGGTATTAATTACAATTGTTTTTGTTTCATTGCAGTGTCATAAATGGCGTTTATCTTTGTTACAAAACAGTTCCACTACTAGCTGGTTCCTTAACAGCTCAGCCATATGCAAATATCGAGTAAGTTTTACCGTCTATTCAATTGCCAAATGCATCCAATCGTAGTATCTAGTTTATTAATTAATTATTATTCTAATTAATTAATTATTAATTAATTAATTATTAATTAATTAATTATTCTAGTTAATTAACGTGAATATATTTTTGTTAGATTATTCCCAGCTGCCTCGCCAACGCTGTCGAACGGTGGAACGCCACACAGGCCAGCACCGGAACGCCCGCCAAAGCCAAAGTTCGGGATCAAGCCAACAAATGGACTGTATCCACAAATAAGTCCATCCAACCTAGGAAAGTCGGAGGAGAGCCAAGACCAAGACTACGAAATATTAAGTTCAAGTGCGAGAATACGGCCAACGCGACCAGCGCCAAGGCCACCATCCAACAAATCGCCTCTCGTTAATTTGGTGCCATCATACGGAACACTGCCAGGGTCCTCAGATCTTGATGGAGTTCCTTTTATTCTTAATCCTCTTCTCACTACTAGCACGTCATATTTGTTAAATGTAAGCCGCCCTTCTTTCCATTCTGGAAATTTACGTAGGAATTTAATTGACCGTTTGTATGAAATCATCAAAGATATTTTTAATCTTTTGCAAAAGACTTTTCTAAGCCGTACGTAATTGATCTAGATAAAAACGTGCCTACATATCGCGACCGTTTTTTTCAAAAATAAACAGTATTTTTCATTGATTAATCTTATTTCATCGTTGTAGAAGCAGTTTCCCGTCATTAAAATCCGAACTCGGAAGGAGTTGGATAAAGAGGTACATACGTTGTGAATCAAATCTTTAAATCGAACGTGTAGATTGCTAATAATCATTTGCCTTTGCAGTATTTTTACGATTTTCGAACAGAGCGAGAGACTTGAAGAAAGCTCAAATTGTGCCAATTGAATTGCTTGGAGTATGCAGACCTTTGGCTATACACATATAGATACGTCTGTATTGATAATATAGCTCTAGCCATGCGTAAGAGAGTGCCTGAACGAATGATTCATGATGTGAATATTCAGTCTGAGAGAAGAAAGAGAAGACACAAGCGAATATTTCAGTGGGATAATCAAGTAAAATGGAGTACTGATTATGTGGTATACTCGCTCAGCTTGCTACGTAATTTGTTTCATACAACACACACGAACATACTCGACTTCCACCCCACTCCGCGCCTGACTATTTCTTTTTCTTACGTGAAATACTGATCATGAGCATTGTATTTTTATAGTATTGCGTTATCATTTTTATTGTTTGTAGGAGATATATAGACATACCTGTATAATATGTTTTAGTTGTTTATAAATATATATGTTAGATACTATTTAACATCAGCGTATAAAGTGCAGAGCTTATACATAAGATAACGAAAATTTTTTCAATAAAAAAATTACACTCTTTGTAAACTCTTGGACTATTTACTTTTCCTGCCGAACTGCGTACAAAATAGAAATAAGGTTTCGTAAAAATATACAAAATACGTCAGCTATATTCTTTAATCGAAATAAATTGATGACTTGATTTACATACAGTATAGAAACGATAAGTTTCAACACACATTACAGAAATACATTGCATTTACGTTAAAAATTACACTTATATACTACTCGTTTTTATTTACATATAGATAACATTGTTATGTGAAATCAGATTTCATATAGATTTTATCGTGCAAATAACCGTTCCACAAACAAAGTGATAGATACGCCTACACAAATGTTGATGTACATAAACACAAATTTGACATAATAGCACGTTAAAATTCAGCATATTTCAACAAGTTACGTATATATTCTAACAATGTTAATTTTTCCTACGTTTCACATCTATTTACACTGTTTCGTGATTTTTAGCAGTCTAAGAAAAATTAGTAGCACTAGTTTTCTTTACACTTGGCTTCTCACTTGGTTAACTTGGTCAACAATAAATAAAGAAAAAAAGAGAAAAAGAAAAATGTTTATCACTGGTGTTCGTTCAGTCGTAATAATGGTTGCGGCGGCGACGATGAGCGTTCCTCGGGCTGATACTGCGAGGTCGTAGCGGCGGTTGCCCACCGAAACGCACGATCAGGCAGGACACGTCTGGCCAGTCGTCAAACGAACGGCCCGGTCCAATGACGCGTGTGCGTCGTGCTAGCGCTGCTGCTAACTCCGTGCCTCTCCAACACCGCCGTCGCTTTGATTTTGCTCTTGTACTTGACGTCCTTGGGTTTGAGCATGCTCTTGTGATTGCTGAGCAGCCGCGAAGGCGTGAGGATGGACTTGTTGCTGAGACCCGTGGCCTCGAGGAAGCTGTCGTAATTGCCATTGCTGCCGACGCTGTTGTTGTTCACCAAGCTCTTGCTCGTCGAGCAGTTGTCGTTCGGAGAAACGAGGCCGGTCAGCACGGAATTAGCGAAAGTCTCGGAGCCGTCGGCTTCGGGTCGATCCGGGTCGTCGGACAGATCGCACTCGTCGAGGTTAAACTCCTCGAAGTTCTGCTGGATGTCGTACTCGTGGGCATCGAAGTCCGCGGGAGGCGCCGGCGGCTTCTTCGTCGGCGCCTCGTCGCGACTGCCCTCGATCTTGAACTCCTCGAAGTGCCTGACGATGTTGGTCACCTTGCGCGGCTCCGGCGACAGTCGAGCCAGGTCGCCCTGCTGGCGAAGCTGAAACGACGAGCGCACGTTGTTGAAGCGATTTTTCCAGTAGCTCGTGCTTTCGTCGTTCCTCTTCCGCGGTATGTCGTCGAACTTCAAGCTGCGCATCGACGGAGGCGTCAGTGGGTTTTTGCTGCCGAGAGCGAGCGCCTCGGTCTGGGCCTGCTTCTTCTGCGAGGTCTCGTCGATGAGGAACGACGGACTGGGTATTTTCTTGAGCACGAGCGTGCTGCTGCGAAACTGGGGCTTTGGGGGCAGAGCCGGTGGTACTTTCGGCACTGCTGCCGCAGCGATTATCTCGGTGGCCTTCGCCGTCGCGGACGTCTGCTCCTCGATGCGCGCACTCGCCTTGCATTGGCCTTTGTTCCTCGTGCTCGATCTGAAAAATCAAAGGCGTGATGAGCCGATCAGTCGGAAACAGTACGGGATACGCGAGCATCGATGAATTACCGCGAAATATTGGAGTTGTTGAGAGGCTCTATAATGACGATGGGCCTGGCCTTGGTCTCCTCGGCGTCCTCCTCCAATCCCGATTCCGGATC
The DNA here is from genome assembly GCF_024137745.1 of Phymastichus coffea. Lineage (NCBI taxonomy): Eukaryota > Metazoa > Arthropoda > Insecta > Hymenoptera > Eulophidae > Phymastichus > Phymastichus coffea. Next base: position 47,739 of record NW_026706927.1, read on the forward strand.
TAATACTGCGGGTACTATCCTCATGCCGAACTCGTCCTCGGAATTGGTAGCCTCGAATCCGTCGATGGGCGTCTCCGACTCGTCGTCGTTGGCGTCCTGGCGGGCAGACAACGGAACATGAGCGTCGGTCGGCGAGCGACGGGGCGTCGCGCGTACCTCTCGGCCGTGCGCGTCGAGGCTGGCGCCGATGGGCAGCGGCGTCGGCTCGTCGGAATTGCGCCTCTCCATCTCCGAGCCCACGGACTCGATGTCCGAGAGCCTTGCAGGCTGAAACCTGACGATCTTGCCGCGGTGCTTGAATCGCCTCGGCACTGACAGTACGTTCTCCTCGTCTTCCATGTCTCGCAGCAGAATCTGATTGACGCACTCGAGCACGGAGTTGTGATTGCTGTTGGGCCGATACACGCTGTGCCGCATCATCTCGTCGTTGATCCGATCCTCGTCCGGGTCGCTGTACCAATTTCCCGACGACTCGTCCTGGTTCTGCTCCTCCGGATCGATCCTCGTCATTCTCACCTCCACACCGTTGTTTTCGCTACTGCCACTGTTGTTGTTGTTGTTGTTGTTGCTGCGGTCTTCGCTCGTCTGTAGCTTTCTCGTGTTGTTCTCGTAATTGCCTTCCTCCTCGTCCTCCTCGTCGTCCTCGTCTTCTTCTTCGTCGTCGTCGTCGTCGTCGTCGTCGTCTTCGTCATCCTCCTCCTCCTCCTCTTCCTCCTCGTCCGACGCGTAGTTGCAATCCATGCCGTCGTCTTTGCTCTCGGACCTGGCGATGGTCTTCTCGTCGAGTATCACCATCGTCACCTCGGTCTCGCTGTCGGTCGTCACGATGGTCGGCGTGCACCTGCTGCTGGATTTGTTGAGCGTGGATCCCGGCGAGACGTCGGTCGACTCGCCCTCGCAGAAGCCCTCGGTGCTCAGCAGAGACGGACTGCCGTCCGTGGTGGTGGTGATGATGGACGCGTCGGTGTTTTCGCTCGACGTCAGGCTCACCTTTGAGATATCGCTGCCGGCGAAACTGTGCGTCTTTCGGATGTTGCTGCCCGGCGCGTCCTCCAAGCTCTCGTTCAGTTTCGTAATTATCTCACACTTGAGTTTCTGCATGTCCTTACTCAGTCCGCTATCGTGATCCTGAAAAAGATGAAAAGGAAAAGCTGCTTCCTCGGGAAATTTCACGGGGAAGTGTACAGTTGCGTCGGACGCTTTAATCGCCAGCGGAGATCGCCGCGCGAGCGAAAGTCCGTCTCCTCGGTGGCGCTGCATTCAGATTACTCGGCTCGATTAGGCTCGCGCGATAAGCTTTTAAGTCAGAGATTTATCAAGCCGCCGGAATCTTTCTGGTGAAATCGACTGTAAAATTTCTAAACCGTTTAATTTCCCCGTGGACCCATCGACCGTCGCCGAGGACATCGGAAACACTTTCGAGGCTCGCCGATCGCTGGAATTGTTTTTCCACAGCCGTGGCGTCGCAAATGAACCGCGACGGCCTTTAAAATCGCTCGCGGTCACTCGGCCGTGGTGGAAAAACCCTTGGTCCATTGCCATTCCTCGGATCGGTCGAGCGAAAGCCGGTGGACCGCGTGGTTTCCTCGGCGGAACAGGCGCGTCCGGGTAAAGGTGAAACGGACCTGATAGTCGGACGACTCGAGCGACGGCAGGTCCGCGCTTTCCTTGTCCGCCTCGCAAACTTGCTGCTGCTGCTGCTGCTGTTGCTGCTGCTGCTGCTCGCGCTTGCCTTTGATGATGCTCTTGGTGTAGCGCCTGAGCCTGGCGATCTCCAGCTGCTGGTTCCTTATGACGTTGTCCTTCTCGCAGAGCAGCTGCCTGATGGACTTCTGCTCCTGCTTGAGCCGGGCCTCCAGCACCAGCAGCGCCCGCAGTATCCGCGACAGCTGCTGGTCGCGCAGAAGCCGCTCGCGCTCGTGCTGCGCGCTCAGGCCGTCGAGCTCGCGCACAAGCTCGCGGCAACGGCGCGTCGCCGACCTCAGCGAGTCCTGCGTGCGACTCACCTCTTGGCGCAGAGTTCGCACCTCCGACTCCATCTGCGGGACGCGAGAAAGAGAGAGAGAGCTGTGAGAGTGGCCGAGAGACTCGACGTTGGCGCGTTGAAAACTACTCGTCGCAACCTCGAACGAACGTTTTCACCCTCGATCTTCGATCGGCGTCTCGTTGGAGAGCAGCTCGATTCGGACTAGCCGTGTCTCTCCCTCCCCCGCTGTATCCAGAGAGCGCGCGCGCGCGCCCGTAATGCATCGTCGTCGTCCCGGCAACAAAGCAAAGCCCGCGCGAATCTGGCAGCGGTCGTGCGCTCCGCTCGCTGACCTCCTATCGCGCGCGCTGCCCGCGTGCGAGACAAAAAAACCGTTGGTCAAGAATGGAGAAAGTCAGGCACACTTTTCGGCGCGCGCCACTTCGACCGGCGGCGGCGCGCCGTGGGTGTATCAAAACGCTCGCGGCCGTTCGCGCTCCTTCGAGGCACCTCCTTCGATCGGCCGTGCATCGCGCATCTCCTCGATCCTCGACGCTTAACGGGACTCGCCGTCTTTGCCGTTCGCGCGCTGACCGCGAGAATTTTCCGAGGGCGCCGCGGCGTCGAGATGTGGGTCGTCGCGGGTGACGGATATCCCCGTCGCGCGAAAGAATGCAGGTTCGAGGCTGGGCTTGGCCCCCAGCGAAAGTAAAGAAGAGGTGTAAAGAGAGAGAACGGCAGGCTGCAAGCCGAGAGCGAGAGCACTCGGCCGAGGCGAATCCTCTCCCTCTCCCCCGCTAGTAATGTGCCTTTGCGTCCCGCAACGACCACGGGACGGGCGGCTGTCGCTCGTCCGAAGCCCTCCTTGGCCTCTCTCGCGCTCACGGCACGTAAAAGGAGGAGCAGCCGCGCGAAAAACGCGAGGGCTTTTCCGAGTCGCTGGAGCGCGCGGCGTCCTTGAGCCAAAGGCTTTTGCGGCGGACACTCGAGTCGATATATATAGATAGACAAAGCGCCGGCGCGATCGTTGTTCGAAAATTCCCGAAGAGCGAGCCGAAGCGTGCGCGTTATCGCTCGCGGCTTTGAGCTCGTCGTCTCGACAGCCATCCGGTTGGAACCAACTGCGGCCTTTGGTCCGCGCTCGAACGCCCCTGTTCCAGCCTTAACGCGCGCGCGCGCGCGCGAGCCCGTGGCCGATCGGTTCGCGAGCCGCGGTCAACCGTGTCGGATCGGTCTTGCGTAACTCGGCGACGATGGCTCCGACGACAAATCGGCTTCCTCGAGCGAGAGCCGTCCCAAATTTGACGCGCGCGCGCGCCCACACGGCGGCGGCCAACTCGTTCTGCGCGCTCGTTAACCGAACAATCGATCACTCCGCGAAGGTGAATTCCCTCGCTGGCCGCTGCTTATTCCGGCGTAATAATTCGCGCGCGCGCGCGTGCCCGTACCGCGAGATACAGAAGAGAAAGTCCGCATCGGGAATGCGCCCTGCTCGCGCGCGGCAGCGGCACCCGCGCCGCGTAAAAAAAGAAACGACGAGAGAGAGAGAGAGAGAGAGAGAGAGAGAGAGGAAAAAAAGGCACGCAGGCGGGGGCACGAGCACGCCTCGTAATAAGAGAAAGTGAACTCTGGACTTTTTCCCCCCTCGGGGAGGTGCATCGGGCGCTTCCACGTTCCCCCGAGAGGAGAAAAAATCGCAGCGACCTTGACACACTCGACGGCGCGTCATCGAACTTTCACGCCCTCTTATCGTTGCGCAAGGCGGGGGGAGCAAAAGAAACAGCGACGCAGCGAAGAACGCGCGCACGCATCGTCAGGTGCTGCGAATCGGCCCCGGTAATAGGCGGCGCGGACGCGTTACGCCAATTTCGGGGCAGCCGCTCGAGCGCGGAGGTCGCCAGGCGAGCTGGCTCGCTGTTGGTTTGCGAAACCCGGTCGGGCACCACACGTACCTTGGTCGCCGGTCAGTGGCTCATCGTCGCACAGGCGCGCGCGTACGCGCGGTCGCGCGCGAGATGCGAGGCTGCAGGTAGGCAGAGCAGGAACGAGCGCGCGGCACACGGCGCAAGAGTTTCGAGAGCGGACTGGTCAGTTTTGTAGTCCGGCGAGTTTTCGAAGGAGCGCGCTCCGCGTCGCGCTCGCCGCGCAGAGAAGGGGGACGTGCCTCGGCTCTCTGCCCTCCTTCTGTATAACTATGCGCGCGGAGACTCGGAGAGCCGCCGCCGCCGCCGCCGCCGCCGCGCGGCTCTTTTTTCCCCCTCCGAGCGTTCCTCTCTCAGGCCTCGTGTAGCGATCGACCGGCCGAGCGTTTCGCGGGCGCCGCGCTTGGGAAAAGTCAACGGCGACGCTGCCGCGGCGTCCCCGAGCCGCCGAAAACGAGAGCTGCTCCGGCAGACAGTGGGAGAGTTTCAGTTATGCGCGTGTTGCAACGGATTTCCATGACGTTCTATTAGCGCATTACAGACCCATCGCGGTTCCAGATCATTTCCCAAGATCGAGTGGCTTCCTTGAGCAATCGGTGGCTTTCTCGCGCTCGCTGCTGAGTGAGTCAGCGCCGAATGTTAATCCCTTGCAACTGCCCACTGTCTGCTCTCCCGCGGCGACCAGTCGCAAGCGGAGGACGGGAGTTCGAAAGGCCGCGAGGGGCGAAAACAAAAACGAAGAGACGCAGCGGCAAGAGCGGCGCGAAGGGGGTAGCGCGGAGGAGGAGAGAATCGAATTTCATCGTCCGCGAGCGCTCTAGATTCCTAATGTCGCGAGCGCGCGGCCGCAAAAGTGAAAGTGCCGTGCGCCACGAGGAACGAGGGGCCACAATGAAACGCGCGCGCTCGCGCGGACGAAGCGTGCAAGGCGAAGAAAACGACGCGCGGAGAGGAAGGCTGCACGAAAGAGAGGAAGAGAGAGAGAGAGAGATTGTTTATTCGCTACAGGGACGAAACGAACGTGGGAGCGAGGCTGCGCGTTTCGTGCACAATGGCCAGCGCGCAGTGGCAACAGGTGAAAAACGAGACTCGCCAAAGCGCTCGACTTTCATTGAAAACCAGACCTATATACGCGGAGACTCGGCGATTCGGTAGGCTACGTCGTCGAGGACCGGATCCGGCCGATCGGTGCCGCGGACTCGCGCTCGTGCACCGATCGACGGCGCGTCGCGAGCTATTATCTAACGAGTTTGGTCGGCGCTCGCTCTCTCTCTCTCTCTCTTGACTCTTTTTCCCGAAGGCCAGCAAAGGCGAAGGCACGGTAGATGAAGGCGCGCGGAGGGGGGGGGGGGCATTTTCGGGGGCCAAAACTCGCTTTTTCGCTTGGCGGTCTAGACGCACACACAGGCCAAGATTGAGATGATAAAATGGGCCTTACCACTGGCGAGCGTTCGGGTCTGAGAGACATTTCACACGTCCCCCGTTGAAATGAACGCGCGTGTAGAGGCTGGCCTACCTACGGCTAATCATTGGCCGAACAAAGGCCTCTTGTCAGTGCTTCAGTTTTCGAGAGTTCGGAGAATATCTATAATTCACTTTTATTATTTACCGCGTTTTACGGCAATATTTTTACGGCGTTCCTCGCCTATAACGTTACGCCAGCGTTTCGACGGCCAAGCTTATAACTTCGGGCCGACTTGTTTTATCCTCGAAAAATGCGAGAAGACGTCGACGCGCCGCGCGGGTCGGCAAGCGTTGCGCAAGGAAAGCTCGGCCGTTGGCCGTGGCTACTTTGCGCAACGTACGTAAGCTTCGAATCGTCGCGAGCAGCCGAAATCCGGACGACGCGTGAGGCGCACTGCTCGCAGCATCCATCCCTGCTGCGAGCGAGCGAGAATAAAGACAAAGGTCGCCGGGGCCTCGGCGGCAAAAACCGAACGCGAGGGATCGCGCCGAATCGGCCGTGGTGTACATACACGCACGCACACACACACACACGCGCGTGCACGCGCGCGCGCAGCGAACGAGTAGGTACGTGTAATAAAGAGGAGCTTCTCGCTTCGGGGAACGCGCGGTATGCGAAAGGGACGAGATTTGCCGCGGCGGATTAGCGATTAGCGCGGCGTGTTAGGGCAATTAGACGCGGCGCTGGTTTTCGGAGCGAGGAGGGAGCCTCGCGAGTCTCCAGCATGCGCCGCGCGTCGGCGGGGCCGCAGCGCGCGATTGAGCAAACACGATTGCGCCCACGTGCTCTCCGCGAAGTTTCAGCCCGCGGCGGCCTCGCTACAGAAAGGGAGGAGTGGCGCCGACCATTGTGCGCTCCATCCCGATGACGAGATATCCCTCCGCGACGCGGCGGAGCGCGCCTCCCGCGGTCTCGCTGTGCCCGAGCGCGGCCGAGGATCCGCTTGGTTTTCCCTCGCTTCGCGTCGGGACAAGAGCCCGAGTGACGTCGCGACCCAGAAGACGCTCCATTATTGTCCCGGCGCACAATGCTATGGCGCATCTCCTCGGCTTCGAAGCAGTGGACGCTACGCGCGGACGACGCGTCGTTAACAGTCCCAGGAGGGCCGAGCCCGCAAAGTGACGGTCCGCGTCGAAGCCAGTGATAACCGATAACTTGGCTGCACTCGAGCGCGAGCTCTCGACCGTTTGATCCACGCCGCGTGCAAACTCACGGTTCCTCGTTCGCCGCCAATGACAATAAATGTGCACTCGGTTTCTCACCGTTTGCGCGTACTCGGACCACTCGTTCCACATCTTCGAGTCGATTTTCTTCCTGCAGGACATGGTTCATCTCTCTCTTTCTCTCTCGCCTCTCCTCTCGATTTCCTTCGACACTCCGCAGCGCGTCGAGTGGGATATCCGGTCAGCCGATCGCTCGCGCGCGAACAATATTAATACACCTCCTATTCTTCTTTTCTCGCGCTTCTCTCGGAGTGCGATTGGTAAAGTCGATATCGACTGTCTTTTTCTCGCTCTCTATGTATTTATACGCTCGTTCTTACTGCTCCCTCTCTCTCTCTCTCTCTCTCTCTCTCTCTCTCTCTCTCTCTCTCTCCCTCTCTCTCTTTCAGAGCCCTTTATTCTCTCAGCTCGCCGAGTTCCGGTCTTTCGCGCGCGCCGTTGAATCGAATCGCCATCACCTCTAAATCGTCTTGGTTGAAGCGGAACACTTAGCGCTGCCCGAATACTCTTTAGTCCTCGAAACGCGAAAGCAACAGCGATATCAACAACCAAGCCATGCCGCGCGCGTGTCTCCGCACGCGAGAGCGCCACGCCGTTGGGAATCGGCGAAAGAGTGCGCGAGAGAGAAAGAACGAACGCGCGCGCAGGCTTATCGCGCGTGTTACGAAAGACCGAATCGCTCGGCGACCAGAGGCGGCGCGCGCGTCTTAATCGCTCGTCAGTCCTCGCGATACGCGCCGAGGACTGCCGCAGCCGCGCTGGTGCGCGCTCCGGGCGTCAAGGACCATGCGGGCTCCGCGCGCGCGCCTCTTTTTCTTTCTTCGTCCCTCGTCTTCCTCCCGAGAACGAGAGATCGACACGAGCCCCGAGCGCCGAAAGTTCGCCCGACCTTTGCGCGTCGGCGGTGCACGAGCCAGACACGCGTCTTCCTCCCGAGACACTAACCGAAGCGCGAAAGAAACAACGACATGCCACGCGGTAATCCGTGCTTTTCGAGCAGCCTTCGCCGAGTGGATATGCAAAGCCAAATGACAGAGTCGCGTTTGCGCTTAACGGGCTTAACGGTAGCCTTCTCGCACACGGTCGCGCCAAACCTAACGAGCCGAACCTGTAATTTCCGCGAACGAGCGCGGCGCGTCTTTCGTTGTTGTTTCTTTTCCTTCTCTTTTTTTAGCGACTTATCGGTTTGTTAGTCACTATCGTCGTCTACGTTCGATCGATTGTTGTCGTTGGCTAAAGTCGCGTCGAGTGAATCATTGGCGAACGATTCGCGCTGAAAAACGTCCACGCGGCGAGAGAGAGAGAGAGAGAGAGAGAGAGAGAGCAACAAACTCACAGACGAGCACAATGGCACTTTCACTGCTTTGGCAAATCTAACGTTAGCCGAAAGTCAAGCGTGGCGAGAGAGCAGCGAGGAGCTCATCTTCGATGGCGAAGCGACGCGGGCCGACTAGCGTTGTGTGTGTATACGTTGGCTTCGAGGCCGCTCACCGCTGCCACTGCCTCCTCCTCCTCCTCCTCCTCCTCCTCCTTCGCGAACTATCCGCCCGCCCCCTGCCGCCGGTCTGCGTCCAACTTCCGGCAGAGAGCCTCCCCCCGCCCGCGTACACTTGTCAACTCTTCCGATAGCAATAAACGACGACAACGTCGTCGCAAGTTCATTATCGCCAGTGCGCCAGATAAAGCGAGCCCACGCACACCGACGCGCTTCCATTGTCGCCCGCGGCTCTTGTATCCGTTTCGCGCGCGACTGCGCCGAGCGTTGAGCACACTTGCCGATCGGTCTTTGCTTTTTCGCGAGGACACGCGATAGTCCGGCTCGCTGGTGCCGATCAACCTGTCCCTCTTCTTCCGATTTCTACGCGGAAACGCGAACGCGCCAGGCGGTTTCTTGCGGTTGCCGGCCAGGCTGGATCAGAGCTGGTTCTTTATTCCTTTCCGCCTTGCCTTTCGCTCGCGCGGTTACGCTCCTATCGGTGAAAATCGGCGAACGAGCGCGCGCCTAATTCTCGACAAATATTTGACTTCGCCGCGGCCGCGACGGGGGTTCGCGTGCGGCTCGGCGCGCGCGCCGCGTCTTTTCACCGACCTCGTATAGAATCTCGAGCGGACGCGTTGCGTGCTCTTTACGAGATCGTTAACTCCTCGGACACCTTTTGGCAAATATTAAGTAAAGCATAAAACTCGTGTAACGGATTTGTGGTTCTTTTTCCTTTTTTTTCCTTTGTTCTTGTTAATTACCACTCGAGGCTTGTCCAGAAGTTATATCACGCGAGCCAAGTAACAACTTTAACGAACTCGTCGTAACGTTATTTCGGTAAGTCACGACGAAAAAAAAAAAAAAAAAATCACGGAAAGTGACGCTACGAGTCCGCGCGAATGAATGAATCGCCGAGGAAATTTCACTGGTTGTCGCGTTAGCATAGTTAGAAGAAAGAAAGAAGCGTCGCTTTCAAGATAACTCCAAGTTGAATGTCACGAATTGATTTCGCTCTCGCTGTCGAGGAAGAAAAAACGGCGCGAGCGATCGCATGCAAATCTTCCGGCGTGAGACCTGACGGACTTTCGCCGGTGTAGCACAGAAGCAAGCGATATAGGCGAGATACAGGGGACGAGGCACAGAGAACGCGATCTGCCAGCTGCGCCGCGGTCACGCGGCGCCTTTAAAACCTCGGCGGCGCGCGCCGAAGCGGCTTTTAATTGCTTTCCGAGTGAAAGCAAAGCCAAAAGCGTAGAAAAACAATGCGCGCGACGCTCGGATCGGCGAAGCGTTCATCTCGCTAACGAACTCTCTCCGCGCCGAACTTTGGTCGCGCGAATCTCGCGGTGCGCACGAGGCTATTCTCGGCTGCGCGCGAGCGGCCGTCAATCAGTCTCGAGCGTGCGCGAGGCCGACAAACAGTCACGCTGCGGTCGGGGGGTCGCGAGCTTCCTTTTTCCGTCGCTCGCCCGCGTCCGAGTCCTCCTTGCGCGTCCGTCCTTACGAGCTCGTCCTTTTGAGCGCCCATTTGTTTACCCACGCTCTGCGGGCAGCGCTTCACGCTGAATTGATTCTCCCTTCTGCCTCCGCGCCACTGACGAGCATGCAGAAATACGCGCGCTAATTATAGAGCGCTATACGTCGCGCATCGATTGGCGTTTCGCGAGCGCCGAGTTGCGGCTAACTACGCACTTGGCGCCGCTCGCCGACGCTCCGATCGGTCGCGACGGGCTGCCTCGAATCGCCGAGCCTGGAGTTCACGGTAGCTCGCCCATTGGTCAGTGGCCGCGACAGGATCGCGTCGCCGTCGGGCCACCGTCCACTGGTCGAGCCCACGCGCGAAGCGGCCCCGAGCGACCGGCCCCGCGCCGACAAAGGAGATAAAGGAGGCTTTCGTGCCCGGCCGCTTGGCCAGCTCGCTCGTCCCACCGAGTCGGTCCGCTTCGCGTGCACAGATAAAAGTGCGCGCTAACACGGCGCTCCGCTGACTCCGCGATGCCGTCCCGCTCGCTCCAATTTCCGAACGCGCCTCGAATGTCCCTGCGCCGCGCCGTCGGCGTGTCTCCGAGCCCCTCTTTGCCGGTGCGCGAGCGAGCAACAATGAGCGCCTTTCGCAAAGAAAGAGAACACGGAAAACGGCGCGCAATCGGGGCTTAATCAAAGCGCGCCATCGGTGCATCGGCGTATCTTTTCCACGCTTTTCTAAGCTCGTTGCGTCGGCCGCTTCCTCGCGGCCGCGATGCGCGTTTCGCGTTTCGCGTTTCGCGTTTCGCGCGGGCCTCCTTGCGCAACTTGGAGCGCGCGAAAGTCGAAACACCTCCGCGGCGAGTCCGCGCCTCGCTCGGCTAAATTGCAGCGCGGCGAAGCGCACTCGTCGATGGGCGCGAGCGAGCGGAGCGGCTCGGCTCGTTTCCGACGCGTGGGAGGCGGCCGGCGAGCGCGCGTCGCGCCGTCGTTATTGCGCCGATCCCGATGCGACGACGAGAGTCGCGCGCCCTGCACGGACACGACCAACGCGACCGACACAGGCGAGATCTCTTCGCTTATCGTGCCGAGCACGAGACACCTGCCGTCCCGCTTTTGATAACCGACAGATAAGGAGACGTCCGCGTCGGTTGAAAATTAACCGTTTCGAAGAAGCCTCGCTCTCGCGCCAAGTGACGCGCTACCGAGGATGAAGATGGATGAAGGAGAAGATAAAACTTGCGACTTACGTTCGCATACGGTCCTGCGAAAGAGAGCGAATGCCAGAACTCGCGCTATTCTCGATGTAAAACACGGCGAAGAGCCGGACACGGCAGAGCTCGAGAGAATTAGCAGTGGGCGATGGCGAAAGCAGCGGAGCTCTCGAGCTCACTCCTGTTCCCCGGGTACACACGTGGCATTACGTCTGCGCGACTTGTTGCACCGACGTGCGCGCGCGCGCGCGCGCTTCCTCCCCCTCTGCCGCGTACAAGCTTCGCGCGACGGCGGCGGCGACGCTGCGAGTCTATATATGTGCTGCTCCTCGACCGCATGCGCGACCGTATTTCAGCAGAGCGACGCGACTGATGCGAGACGCGCACAGCTGATTGGGCTGACAGCTGCTATCGCGCCGATTGCCGCTGGGATGGGTCTTGGCTCGGTTGCGCAATAGACCAATTTCACGGATGTTTTCTTCTGTTCGAATGAATGAGGTGATGAATGACCGGCGAGCCAATTTTCCGTGAAACATTACAGTTACTGTTATCGAGATCGAACGTCTGTGGCGCGCAGCTTCGGGTCTGAATTTTATTGGAAAACCGTCGACTCGCTCGATGTTGCCTGGCCTGGAATTGTCGCGCGTCGGCCAGCTGTTTCCGCGACGGACCGAGCGAGCGAGTGCAGGAGAAAAAGAGGAGCGCGCGCGTGCTCCGTGCGACGCGGCGTCCGCGCGCATGGCAGTGCGCGCCGCAGGCAAAACACACAATAAGCGCGTGGCTCGTGTGCTCTTTGCGCAAACGTCTTGATCGCCGGCCTACCAGGCGAGCAGCAGCTCGCCGGAGCTACGAGCAGCCCGCTCGCGGCTTACGTCGCTTTGCGCGCGCAACAGCACCGGCGCGATTGATGGACTTTCAGTTGTGACCGATGGCTGCGATCGTCGCCGCTGGGCCGTGCCGCGGCGTCCACGTACCAAGCGGTTGCGGAACCGTTTCGCGCGCACGCAATTGGAAAACAGCGACGATCAGCCGTGGCGAGTCGAAGCGGCGCCGGTGCGATCAACGACCTTCCGCCCTCGTTTTCGCAGCGGGATGACGAGTTCGGTCGGGCTGGCTAATCGATTCGGCTATTTCCTCGTGTAGCGTCAACGTCTTCGCGCGGCGAATCTCGCGGCGATAGCGAGCGCCACGCGTGCACGCGCAACCAGCAGCAGCAGCAGCAGCAGCAGCCGCAGCGGATCCTAACGGTGCAGAGTCGCGCGAGCGCTGCATAAACAACCATTCGCCTTACGGCGATCGAGCGCTGAAAAATGGCACGCGGCTTCGTCGCGCGTAAGCCAAGGCGTGTCTCGTTAATCCAATCTGTGCCCCCTCCCCCCTCTCTCGATCCGCGGGAATCGAAAGGCGCTCCCGAGCGCTTCGACGCCGCGGATGCTGTCGATGCAACGTACTCCCGATCGGTCGCGAGGTTAAGTTTGGCCGCGCGCGCCAGCTCGTTACGCTGCTCGCGAGGGCATAAGAATATAATGGCGCTCGCGCTCGTCCGTCCTCGCGACTCGGCGTCTCGGTCTTTCGGGGATCGACGACGCGCGTGCGAGGTCGCGCGGAATAGTACGTTACGATACAAGTGCGGGAAAGTAGAGTCTTGCTCGCTTCGCTCGGGTGTAAACGCCACACGAGACGAGAAACTCTTCCCCGAACATGTGCCGTACCGTATTTTTTGATACGACGGGTAGAAAGTGCGATGTTCAACGCACGTTTTTTGCCGAGCGTGCGGGAAAAACGCACTTTCCGCACGGAGTGTTGAAAAGGAATTGACGTTCGCTGCGCGAACGCAGCGAGCCGGCGAAAGAGCGCGCGTGACGAGCCGCGCGCACGAGCAAGCGTCCATAAATATTTCGCGGTCGATAATGCAATGACATCGAGATATAGCTTCTCCCCCTTGCACGCCGCAAAAGATACGTATTTAAAAATAACAATGAGGAAAAGTCAGAGCGATCCCGAGGATTAGATATCGCCTCGTCGGACTTTGCCGGGAACAAATCTGACCTCGTTGACCTCGTTACTGTCGATCCCCGGTCGCAAACTCTTACGCGTACCGGCCGGTCGACCGAATGTTACTACTCCCTTGTCCCTTCGCTCCGCGCGGTGGCGAGCGTCGAAATCGATCGGCGCGAAAAACGGGTTGTAACGGTGCTCCTGCTCCCGTTCGCGAAAAAACGAAGGGAAAAAACAACGACGAGAGAGCGCGTTGCGCGAGAGGTCCGCGTAATTCTGTATATTCGACGCGGCGAGGGTGTACGAGTCGCGCGATCGGCGAAGGTCGCGAACTCGGCACGGAAGCAGGTCGCGACGTCCGCAGGACCGACACTGGCCGAGGGCGACGCGTGCCGCGAAGCGGACTGACCGATCCAACAGCGTCCATTATATTTAGAGCGAGCCTGCGCCGCGGAGCCGCGCGCGCTCGAGCATTCATTGTTCATTATATCTCGCTTTTACCCGCTACTAACGGTGCAGCCTTCTCTTTTCTTTTTTTGGTATCGCGCGCTACACGCATGCCTGTCTTCGATAAACTCCGGCTTAATGGCTTGGCCGTCGTTTTCGGACGCGACGACGTTTCGCCTGGAACGCGCGCTTCGTCGCCGGATCGGGCACAGCGTCGTTACGCAACTGCCATCCGAGCGATCTGGAGATGCAGCCACGTGCTAGCTGCCGAAACTGACAACGGAAGACCGACCGGGAGCGAGCAGCGTCGTTGAGACACTCGCGCTCGTTAGATCATCTCGCAATAACAGCCATTAATGACTCGCATCGTCGTTCTCTCTCTCTCTCTCTCTCTCTCTCTCTTTGTCCCTCGCGCTAGTTGCATTGCTGACGTGCGCGCGCTCCTTCGCTGTACATCCATTACAAATTGCACGAGCGCGCTTGCACGAGCTGGCGACTTCCGAGGACGACGATTTATATGTGTGTCGCCCTCGTGGGAGCATCTCGCGCCCATCGATCCCTCGTCTCCTTTCCTCGCGTGTCGCTCGTTCCTGTCAATTAGCGTCGCCTGACAAATTTGCACGCGCGTAACGGTACACGCTCGTGCGTATATCGACCCGTGAGCGAATAGCCACGAGCGAGAGACCCGATCGCCGGACGTCCGAGACGCAGCGTGGGCCTTGGCAGATGCGCGAACAGGGGACCGCAGGTGGCTTTCGGTTTGGCTTTTCCGCCGCGGCTCGTCGAGGAATTTTCCAAAGATCGTTACGTAAAGCGAGTGCTACCGGTCGCGTGAGCGCGCGACCGAGTATCGGAATGGTCTCTCTGCATTGTATAAATGAACTACTTTTACGCGCGGTTATCACTCGTCTCGCGTAACGGTTTCGGTTCTCTCGTTGTGCTCTCGCTTCTCCGCCACTCGATGCCCTCTCTCGGGTCTAGCCAAGCGATTTCGTTTTCGAAAATCGTCGTAGGAATGCGTTCCCCGTTTCCGTCGGGAACCACAGAGTCACCGAGACTGCCAATTTTTTTCGCAGCAGGTGCAGGCGCACACAGTCACAGAGTCGGGTTCCGTTACGCAATCGCGCGGAATCGTTAGCACTTTCGGCAGTGCCGAAAAATCGGCACGCTCTGCTCGAGATCTCTCAGGATCGAGAGCGCTCAGGCCGGAGGAAAGGGAAAATCCAACGACCGATACTAACTCGTTGTCCCGGCGGGCGCGTGGTGGCTTCGTTGGCGCAAAGCCCTCGGCGGCGCGTGAAAGCGCTGCACTCCTGGAGCGTCCGACGCGGACTATACGCGTACATATATACTCACGCTGGCTGCGTGGCAGCTACTGCGCTGGCGGCTCGCCGAGTGCGCCGGCATCCTCGGCTGCGCGATCGCCTTCGAGGGTGAATCGACGGAGCGCGGTCGGTCTGCCCGCGCCGCTACATGTCGCCGCGAGAAAGGAAGAAGCGTGCGCCTTCGCGGAGCGCGAGGCACACCTGTCGAGTGCTCGGCAGGAACTGAGAGAGCTGGCGCGCCACGCCGTTGTAGCAGCAGCAGCAGCAGCAGCAGCAGCGAGAAAGAACTGCTACCACGAGAGCGAGAGGGAGAGAGCGAGAGAGAGAGAGAGAGAGAGAGAGAGAGAAAGAAGCGAAGGGAGTAGCAGCAGTGGACTCTCCGTCAGGGCCGTACGCGCGCGAGCTGTATAGCTTATCCTGTCGCTACGCTCTCTCTCTCTCTCTCTCTCTTTCTTGTCGATTAATGGTCTCTGCACGAGAGTCGAGATGATCCTTTGCAGCTCGCTGCGGCTGCCTCTGGCGCAGGCGCCGCAAGCGCGCCTCTGCTCGCCAAACGTAACTCGCCGACTTCGGATTTTTTCTCTGCGTGTAACATACGCGATCCTCTTAACGGCTCTTCCTCCTTCCGTCCCACGGCCTGCACGCTTGCCACGAGACTTTCTTCGTCTTTATCCGCGTGCGCGTAGGCTTGTTGTCGCAGTGCAACCCTGTTACGCGCCGATCGAGCCTCGTCTCAGCGTATAGCTTCGGTTCTCTTTCGTACTTGTGCCGCGTTGCTGCCAACGAACCACATAATAGCAGAGCGTGAAAAATTCTCATTGGTACGGATTCTCTTTGCGTAACAACGCTACGAGCAAAGAAAGGAAAAACCGGTCACTTGTCTCGGCAAAAAAAAAAAAAATAAAAAAAATAAAGGAGCGAAATAGGAGGATGCGGCGATCCCACTGATATAAAATCGTAACGAGCTTTTATCGTTTCCTCCGTTGTCATGGGATTATTGCTGTACACGCCCGCAATCTGTTTACCCGGAACAACGATAAACCTCGCTCCATAAGTATATAGCCGTTGTTGCGTTTCTTTAGCTAAGCGTTGAGAAATGGAAATAAATAAATAAATGAAGGAGTATGACACAGCATAAGGTGTGCGAAAATTCAACGCTACTAATTCTTTCACCTGCGAAGACCGAAAGCACTCACCGAAAAATTACTACGAGCTCGCGCCGACTAAATTCGCCTTATACCATTCGATTAGTCGAGTGCGTGCACGCACGCTCGTAGAGAAAGAGAAAGACAGAGATTTTGTTTGATTTGATACTTTATTTAGTGGTATTTGCAATTTTTTGTTCAGCCATGTGGCAAATGACAATAAACGAGCAACGGTTGCCAAAATGAGGTAGCAGTAATACTGAAGCTAAATGCTTTTTGACATTATCTAATGAATAATTAGATCCAAATCGTAGCCATTTAAGGTTTCGATGCACTGTGGATATTGTTTTCATAATCCGAGTGTGGCAGCTTAGATTATTATTAGTTGTAATATCAAAATTCTCAATGGAATTCACAGAATGTGTAGGGTGGCCATTTACAGACAATTTGAGGCAACTACTGATAGGCTATGTGTTAAAAATTTTGTTTAGAATCGAGTATACTTACAACTGTCTTTAAAAAGTTCAATGATGATTTGAAAGTGGCAGACCATTTGATAATACGATTTGCGTCTTCGTTAATTAATTTTATATAATTTGGAAGTTCTTTTTTCAACATTGAATGTAGATTTTGAAGTCATCCGCAAAGAGAGCGAACTAGTCAGCTAACAATGCCATTAATTAACATGATAAAAGCAAAAGGGTCAGGATTTGAGCCCTGTGTGATGCCAGAGGATAAACTGATGAATTTAGCGAAGGAAGCTCGCAAATCAAGCAGCTGCGTGTGATTCATCCGTGAGATATAATCAGAACCATTTGATAACGTTATCGGAATAATTGTGCTCTCTCATGACTCGAACTAACGCAGTATTATTTACCGAGTCGGAGGCCTTGCGAAAATCAAACATTAGTAGAATAGTTAGCTTTTCATTATCAATACCACGCCTGGTGTCGTCTATGATTTTCAACAAGAGTATTTGGGCACTGCAGTTTTTGCGAAAGCCCCATTGTTATGTCGTCAGAAATTGATTTTTTCAAGGTATTTGGTCGATTAGAACGTAACTATAGTTTCTCGAGGCTTTTCGCAAAGTGAGTCAAGTTAACAATAGGTCGTATATCCGAAGGGGATTTTGGGGTAGCAACTTTTCTTAGAGGTGGAATTAGGGCATATTTTCCATGCATCAGAATAGGTATACCAATTAATCGACGCGTTCAAGATTTTTATCATACACTTAACCACAAAACCAATGTTATCAAAGATATGTTCGTCGAAGGACCTTCTCTTTGTTTTAGGAAGTTGATGATGAGTGGCTTGCAAAATTTCAAGATAGCGTATCGACCTCACCTCAAAGACGAGAGCGTTTTCATCGAAAAGTATAAAGGATGTAAAGAAATCTATATTCAATTCTCTGGCAGTAAAAATAGTTAGCGGCGAATTATTGGATGCATGCTGCACGTATCTTTGTGGAAAATCTCTCCCTAACTTCTCGAATTTCCGTTTTTAATTGTTGGATAAATTTCTGTATTTTGATAGCAACAGGTGCCATTTTATCAAAAGTTTGAAGGGCCAAGTTTTGGAAAGTAATCAAGTAACCAAAAAGGGACCAGAGCGGA